>NW_010973158.1:4387988-4463965 GCF_000737465.1 Haliaeetus leucocephalus | reverse complement strand
CTCCCCGGGCCGGGGCGGCAGCCGGAGCGGGAGGCTGGGCGGCACGGCCCAGCGGTGGCCGCCACCCCGCCGCCGTGGCCGCGGGTGGGTTTCGGGTGGCACTGGGGCAAACGGAGCGGTCTGTTACAGAAACTGCCCTTTGAGCGTTGGTGGCAGCTCCCCTGGGAGTGAATGGATGCCAGATGTCAGGCGATAAGATGTAAGGAGGTCCTACCTGGATGCGCAGGAAGTTGGCAGGGTGTCTCCACCTGTTTATTCCAGGAGCAGTTATCTGTCTGCACCAGGGAGAGATGGCTCGTGGCTAGAACTGGGGATAGCAAAGAGGTGGCCCCTTTTCAGCAGTTTTTATATATGGAAAAATATAATGCCCCTTAGCACTGGAGAAACAGATGCTATCCAGAGACAAATTACATTACACAGAGTTTTTAGCAGTTTCTAGGTTGTTGGTTCAAAACAGTGTATGCTGGTGAACTGTACTTCAGTTTTAATTAAGACCTATTTCATAATCTCTTGCAGGAGCTCTGAGGGCCCCAGACTATACATTCAAACGCATGACTGTTTTTTAATAGAAGATCGGTCATGTTACCAGTGGATTGGTACCAATCAATGCCACTGATTTTATACAATGCATTATACAAAGAGCATTCACAGCAGTCTGCTGTGATTTAAGTTGTGAACTGCAGCTCTGTTAGCTAATATTTTTCATGCTGGGTATCTACTCTGGCAGTAACAGAAATTCAGCCTGAAGGGAAGATCTGCATCCTCTTCTATATGCATACTCAAAAAGAAGTCTGAAATCTTGCATTGACATGGAGCTGGGTTTACTTGACTTTGGACAGGGACTGATAATCTCATAAATCTTTTGCAGAGCAATTGCTCAGAAGTCACATGCTGAAACCTTTCCACCAAAGAGGTGCACTAGAAATAAGCCATTCTTCAGTAAGAATGTGTTTCATTTTTCTGATTGGAGAACAGCAATAATTAGGATGCTGTTTAAAATGCCTAGTTCTGCATGCTAGGGCCATGTGTTGGAAATGTTTCTGTGGTATTTGCCATTTGTTTACACATGCTTATTGAGATGCTGAAGTCACATTTAGTATATATTGGCTTTGGAGAGCATTTCATTAAACGCAAATTTTGCTGGTAAAGAATGACAACTACAGATTGGTCACTATTGCATTTGACATTTTTGATGTGTTGAATTCACTGATGTTGTTAAACAGGTGTGGAAACAAAATGGTGGTACAGCATTAAAAAAAAATCTAAAGAAATGGAAGTCCAGATATAAAAAAATATATGTACTTGACACATATCAGAGAACAGCTTCCTGTTTTTTTATATGATTGTCAGTACAAATGGAATTATTGTTAAACATAAATGAATAAAAGTCAGCAGAAATCACAGCCTTAGTATAAAAAGAGACAGCAGAGTGTTATAAAAAACCCTACAAATTCCACTTTTTCAAGGCTGGTGAGATGGTCAAACAGTCTCTATTTTTAAGCATATCTCATCCAAAATCATAATCACAAGCATCTGGATTTTTTCCAAGATGTGAAAATGCAGTCTGGCAGATGAGGTTTGATTTTCACTTGTAGTTTCTGCATGTTTCTTTTCTTTCTTCTACTTGCACTATTCCCAGCATACTCAAATATTATTCTTATTAAAGATTCCAGTAAAACAATATTCTGTCATGGATTATTCTTCTTAAGAGTCTTTCCGTTTTCCAACATTAGGCTAGCATTGTTGGTCCTTGTTCAAATGTGGTTTAGACTGGCTGAACTAATTGCTTGATTTATCTTTTTAGCTATCTGATTTCCTATTACATGAAACAAATGTAGTTGCTTCTTTGCACACAACGAATTTATGGAACAGTCTGTTACAGAGCTACCATCTCTGAACTGAAGAGCAACAGAAAGAGTCATCAAGTGTATGTCTTTTGATGATGACAAAAACAACTCAGAGGAGAGTGTAAGCATTTTTTTTCCCATTTCCATCAAGCAATAATTAAAAAAGAAAATTAAAAAGTTAAAATATTTTTAATCAAGATGAGAAAAAGGGCCTGTGCAGTGGCACTGTCTTTCTATATTTATGAATTCTTTGTTTCAATCTCAAGCTCATGCCATTTCTCTGTAGACAAGAAGGGCCAACAATTACCAGAAAGGCAGCCCAAACAGTCCTTCTAGAGAAGGAGTTACCTAGTGTAAAAGTTTGCTATTGTCATCTGCTGGATATAATTGGATCTGGGTCAGAGTTTATGACTACTTCTCATTTTTCTAGACATGTTTTCAAAGAAGAGATATAAGTCTTAGTAGTGCTTGTGGCCACGGAGAGGGCTTTGGTTTAGAAGTCAAAAGCAATGGACTCTCCTGTGACACACAGAAGTCTGTATGGTTTCTGCACATTCTTTTAAGAATTGGTCTGAATTAGTTGAAATGTCTGCATATCTCTCAGTAGTCTCCCTTAAGGCTTTCATGATACTTTCAAAAGTGAAGATTCAATAGGAAAGTCTCAGTGATTCATACACTGATTCACTTGCTTCAAGTTTCAGTCCTTACCTAACTGTAGCATGCAAATTTTCCACATACCTGCACATTGCCAAAATAAAAAAGTGGGAATGTAGTTTGGATACCCTGTTCTTAGTGTTTGTCAGAGCATATGGGCACTAATGGTGGCAGTGTGTAGAAAATGCTAGATCTCTAGACTCCCTCTCTTCCACTTGCCAGGGCATTAGATCATTTCAAAGGTGACTGACACCGTAGAGGTGAGGCAAAACTAGAAAGTGGGAAATAACCTGTAAATAATCTGCTTTGCCAAGGAAATAAATGAGAACATTTTCTTCTTAGCTTTTCATATCCTGTTGTCACTGGCAACGGTTATGCCCAGACAAAATAGGTTTATAACAGACACATCCAAACACAATGGAGAAGGGCAATAGCAAGCAAAAAGGCTGCTTTCCCATATTTCCAAATATTGCCAAAATTTAAGAGGTTATTATAAAATTATGATGAAAAAAAGCCAAATCAAAGCTATTAGACACAGGAGTTAGCATGGCAATTCATCTCCTATCACTCAGCAAAATTATTAGGTATGTCAGTCTTGGTTCAAATTAGAAGCACTGGAGTAGAAGAGTGTGCCAAGCCACTGAGGCCACAGAGCAAGTTATACACCTGTTTGTTAACTGATCCAGCTGCATTTGGAGTCAGTAGTCCTCTTTCTGTCACTACCCCTTTTTGGAATTGTATTGTGGAAGCTCGTTCCCTCGCTGGTTAGATACTTTCTAATCTCCAGCACTGAGGCACTCAGGGCTAGTTTATACTCACTCCTTAATGTTCAGTGTCTGCTCCAGTATACATCAGTCTAAATAGTTCTCATTCCTTCATGTTCACTCCAGATTATTATCTAGAGAAAAAAAGTTCATGTTTTGCTTACTTTTTTTTTTTTTAGATTTCTCTCATAAGATAAGCTCTTCATTCTTCTGGTCTTCTTAATAACCTTTTTCTGTACTTTCCAGTTTTAACGCAGCTTTCATAAGCACGCTTGACCAGAATTGTTACTAATGGCATCTCACCGGTGCCTTAGTGGCATTAGTATTTCACTTTGTCTCTTGGCCTAATGCAGCTGCTCTGGCAAATGAGAATCTGCACAGTCTTTACGAGTCTCATGACCCTTAGTGCTGCACTAAATAGGGCAAATGGCAAAGGGCGGTAGCCATCTACTCTTCATTCTCTTTCTTACCCCTGGTAAATCCAGATTTATTAATTTATTTCTACTGGAGTACCTGGACTGACACAGCTTGTATTTTTTTGTTTTCAAAGCCGCACTATTTTGGTGGCTTCATGACATCCTGTGTTAGACTAACCCACTTAGGACTTTATCTCCAGTTCTGCCACTATTCAGAGAAGGGCATTTTGTCATACTACCTAGAGTGGGAATTGGAAATATGTTTCTTAAGCTACCCTTTTCATGGAGAAGGTAAACCTAGGTAAAGACAGACAAATGAGGGCTAATGCTCTAGCTCACCGCAAGTAGGTTCACCAGAATCCATATGCTAGAGCCTTGCCAGAACCACTATTTACTGCACCTTGTGTTCTGCTGTCCTGGGCAGCTGCAAGCAGTGTGGCCACGTTCATGCTACTTCTGCTGATATGAAGCAAGTAGAGCTTCTTTAAAATGTTTTAGACTCTCACCTCTCTGTATCTTCCCAATATTCCCCAACTTGGCATTTCAGTATGCTGCTTATAATAAAACTTGCATTTCTAACTACACCTTTCAAACTGGGTTTTAATATGCTTACACGTATTCATGAATCTAGCCTCATAATACCTTGAAGCAGATAAGCTTCTCCTGATGCTGCCAAGTACATTGGTTCACAAGCTGTGCTCTGCAGATGGCTGTCAATCTGTAAATTCCAAATAAGTGGCTGGTGCCTTGTCCACTGAACTCTGTTAAGTCTTATTAATTGGTCAGTTAAAAATTAGATGATAAGGATTTGTGAGAGCTGGCTGTGGTCTGCATCTGTAGATATTTGTATATTCATTGAGAGCACACCAAAAGTAAGAGAAGTTAAGCAGCTTGCCCAAGATATACAAAAAAGGAAAACAAAAGTCATAGGATACCTCCAAAAGAGTTAGGAATAAAATCCAATCTCTAGATTATTGGTCTGGTATTTTACCTAAAAAATAATTCATTTCTTCATGACTGGGTTATATTATCACAGTGTTCTTACATAAGGATCTTGCTAACATTTTGACAACTCTGATGATGACACTTGATCTCCATATTAAAGACACTCACTTGTGGTGCATACCATCCGCTGAGTTACAAACATTGAATTTTCCTGTTGTATTCCATTGCTTCAATATCCATTGATTATGTTTGACTATATTTTACAAAAACAAAAAAGATCACCTCACAAAAAGCTGCATGTGCAGGGAACTCCATCTTTTTCCTAAAATAATGACTAAAGTCAGTTTCTTTTTAGAAAGCAATGGAAATGTATTTAATTTTACACTGTATATAGAAAAGGAGTGTTGCTCTTTGAAACAACTGTAAATTAGCTAATCAGTGTCTATCTATCCTTACTGTAGATAGAAATAAGGCATTTTCCCTGGGCTTCCTATCAATCTTTTCCTTTTAAGACAAGCCTATTAATACAGTTTTTAAAAGAAAACAATGTATTTGCAGAAGGCACAAAGGAGTGAACCTCAGTATTTTCAATCCCAGCTTTTCTTGCCTTATGCATCATATTTTCAAGGGGCAATTCATCCTGCATTAGGCATCCAGAGTACAGTGCATATGTAAGTACAAACTGAAGTGATGTGCAGGCCAGGGAGTTCATGGCATGCTGCTCTGCTTAAGTGAGAAAGCTGTTCAAATTAATTCTGTCAAAGAATGAGGTCCTCTAAGGCCATAAAGAGTAACACAGCTAAGTTTTTTGTTATTATCATGAGGGTGGCAGGTAAACACATGCTTTATCAGACATTTGTTCGCAACCCTGCCCTGTTTTAAGCTGTTCTTTTGAGATCAAGGAAACAGCTGAACATAGACTTGAAAAATACCTGGGTCTGATATAGAAAACTCTGCTTAATGGTTAAACTTGCCTATGCCCATAAATAATCCACATTTAAGGAGTTTAAAGATGTGCTGCAAGCAGGGAAGCATACAAAGACATCCTTTTTTGTCCTTGGAACATATGTGAGCTGGGGACATACCTTCTCCTAATTTTGGTAAGGAGCAGGCATGTGAGACCTCCTGACTATAGGTCTTGTGATCGTTGTCTTGAGCATACATTTCCCACTGGACTTTCAAGTCTGTCCTGAGTCCTCTAGGAGGTGGGCTGAGACTGCCTTTGTTGCTAACATCCTGATGGGTGTAGGGGTCTGAATAGGGACTCATTCTACAAAAAAGCAACGATGCAATATGCTAATGAAAATAGCCTTGTGCATTCTGTCTTCAATTTTACTAAATAAGGACAAAATTTTACTGAAGATAAAACTCAGTCTGTTTTGCTGAAAGTGATGCTTGTTTAATATACCCATTTAATCATTTGAGAAGAGAACTTTGTCAAAATAAAGGTAAGATTTTTGCTTTCTTGGAAGCAAACAATCATAACATTAGTAAGGTTGGCATGTTTATTTTGTTCTTGTCCATGTATGTAGTACTTAATTACAGGTCTGAACACGGCATTCCTGGTGATTATTTCCAGCATCGTTTCCAAAGGAGGAATGTAACATCAGCACTAGCTTCTTCATATTTCTTTGCCAAGTGCCTCCATAGTAGGGACAAGTCCTATTAGGAGTGAACCAACATATTAATATATCAGGAAGTGGACTATGGTTCATCCCATACTTACCTGAGGTCAGCAGCTTGCATTTAAGAAAGAGAAGCACTGCGGACATATTCACAAAGTTCAAGAGGACCAAGCATCTAGGTTTCCCTTGTAGTCAGCAGAAAAATAGAGACTCCTCTAGAGGATCATTTAGAGTGGAAGCCTGATGTAGGTGATATGAATTGTACTCTGCAAAATCTTTATCTGTGCTCAGTACAGAATGAGTGAGTTTGGTAAGTAATAGGAAAGCCTCAGCGCCCGTATTGAGTCTGATGTTTCTTCAGAGTAGTGCAGGCACCAGTACTTTTCTAAAACTCACTTGGGTTTTGCACATGAGAAAGGATCACTATCAGTAGTCTAGGGAGACTGGCTCTCTAGGCTAAAGTTAGTTTCTCCAAAAAGTTTGAATTGTTATTAATACCTCACTAATCATCTCATGATTCCACAGGTGGGAGGTGGAGAAACTAGTCCTTTGCTATGCCTTTCCTATGACTTTTGCATCCTATAATAGGCAGACATACTCCTACCGCTGAAATAAAAGCTGGCTGCAATTCTGTGTTCAACTTGCAGTACCATAGGCAGAATTATGAGCAAGTAATGAATCCATGAGTTCAAGGCACAGTGAAGATGGTGGTGGTGGGGGTATCTGTTATTTTTTAAGAAATTTTAAGGAAACCATTGCATAGGTAATGTACATAAACACATTAATTTAGAGGAGCACTGAAATTTCTTTGTGGGAAAAGTCTGTATTTAAAACCATCCACAGGAAACATGTTCTTACTCAAGAAGGCTACATAATGTACAAGATTTAGCAAGACTATTATTAGAATCCAGGTCTCCTGATTCCTCTGTTAATTGAATCGTACTGTTTCTGAAGTGTTAGGCATTAAATTACAGGGGGGTGAATTGTAAGGCACATAGGACTGAGGGCAGCAAATTAAACTAAAATTAAAACCCCTTTTTCTAAACCTTAGGCAAGTTGAAGAAGATACATGGAAGGCTTCCTAGGAGATAAAATCAAGAAAGAAAATTACTATTCTTCCTGCTAGAAGTGGTAACTACTGGTTTCATCTGTTGCATTACAGAGAGGAGCCAGAAGGGCTGGTCAGGCTGCTGGGGAAAGTGTGCAGATTACACACTGGCATCCCCAGACGCTGCACAGTCTTTTGTCTGCTGGACTTTATTGACTTATTGTTGCAAACTGTACACAACATCAGCATCCTTTTTACTTTTTTATAGCCAGTTGTGATCAGACTGGTATAAACAGCATTTGATTTTCTTTATCTCAATGTTCTAAGCAAAATATTCCCAAATATTTTTACAATAAGGGAGAGTAGTGAAGGTGGACAGGATCTGTGTCTGTCTTTTGCTGTAGAAATCAGAAAGATGAAAGATTAGTGCTGTGTATGGTTGGTAATATTTAGGTTTTTGTTCTAAAACTTCCTTGTTGCTTGTCTGTGAAAGAAGAAAATGAATATTAAGGCCAATGCAGACACTTAGGGAGCATGCACATAGGTACCCAAGACTACATTTAATCAAGAACTTCAATCACTACCAAATAAAAGGGTAATTCCAAAATCAAATGCTCCCTACTGCATTATTTATGAAATACATATCTTACACCAAATTTTTTCTCAAAAGCTTGCTACTTCCATTGTCTCCTTCAGGACTTTTTGTCCCCACTTCTGTATGCCTCTTCAGTAACCCAAAGAAGCTGGCATACTCATATTTGTACTATGAGGCAGCAGAATTAGCTCAGAAAATTTATACAGTAATTGAAATTCTGCTGAGAAGGTGGGTTAGTGTATAGCCCTCACCCTGGTTCCAGCTGTCCTGTCTGATTGCCCAAATGCACTCTGAGATGTCTAACTTAGAAAGCTTTGACGTGAGCTGCTTTTCCATAAACCTTTATGTTAGGATATGATGTCTGTCTTTCTGTCTGAAATCAGATGCACAAAAGTGTTGCCCTTACTATCGCCAAACTCCAAGAATTTAAAATCCTGTCAGGCTCCCAAAATACTTGGGATTTTTTACTTAAAAATCATATGAGGTGAAACACTACCTAGTTCTATGTTCTTTATTTTTGCCATCTGTTTTTTGAGCATGCCAGCTACAATTTTGATTGGGTTTTCAAGTTAAACTCTGCAACTCTCCTGAAAACCAAAAGTATACTTTTTATAAATGGAAACCATGATCTTTGAAGTCCCTAGAGCAAAATAAGCTTGCTATTTAACAGTATTCAGTAATCTGTGCTTATTCAGGAGTTTTATATGGATTAGAATCTGTATTTTAAGGACTCAAATTTGAAAATATTGACAACTGCCACTTATGATGATGCATTAACATTGCGTATTCCAAAAGTACAGAATAGACTAGAACTAGAAAAAAACAAGAAGTATATACCCAACTCATTATTTAATGGTATGATAACTGAAAGCTGGTAAAGCCAAAATGTTTTGCTTAAGGTTATAGGCATTACAAATGACAGCAGCATATTTACAATAAAATAAATGGTTTAAAAATTTTATCAGATGTAAAACATACTAAGCTTTTGCTTGGAAATATACCTTCTATGTCACAACGCAGCATTTTTCTCTTATTTCCTTCTGTACAAGTGAAGCATCTTTGTTTATATTTTCACTGCCTATTTCATTCTTCACATTTTCTGAGTGTGGATCTTTTAAATGGTACACTCAAGAACTGTCCTGGATTTTTAGAATTATTATTTTTTGGGGGTACCAGTCACCAGTGATGTTTACAACTTCTTTTGCAATCAGGACTATTGCCAGGGATACAAGAATCATAAAAAAGAAGTAAACCTCTGTGAACTTCTTCTTGAGTTCATTCATATCTGGTATTAAAAACTCCAATAAAATATACATGTTTCCAATTTTATATGATACAAGAGACAATAAACTATTTCTTTTTATTTTGAATTACAGATGGCATCTGCTCAAGATTCCAGATATGGCCAGAAAGATACATCTGACCAGAACTTTGATTACATGTTCAAACTGCTCATTATCGGCAACAGCAGTGTTGGGAAAACCTCCTTTTTGTTCCGATATGCTGATGATTCCTTTACATCTGCATTTGTAAGCACAGTCGGGATCGATTTCAAAGTAAAAACGGTTTTCAAAAATGAAAAAAGAATTAAGCTACAGATTTGGGTAAGCCAAAAATAATAATTCTATGAACTAAGCAAGCTGTAGCAGTTTGATAGATAGCATTTAATCTACTGTAGGTTTGCACTGAATGTCATAACCTTTATACATATATATATATATATATGTATGGCATAGTAATGAAAAAGCAGTTAATTATTTCCTGCATCATTTTTCTGTCTTGAATAATAGAGTATAGACAGTATTTTTAAGGTATTGAAATACAGCAGAGTATATATTCTGCATTAAATTCCATTAAGAAATAACACAGGTTGAGATGTATTGATATCTGTACAGTGAGGTATAAACAACTGTGTGATATACAGGCTATTGAAAGTTATTACACTTTATTAAAAAGAACCAGTTAGGATCTGGTTTCTTCCCACAAACATAAATTCTTTTAGGAGCTATAATAGTGGATGCATAACAGAAGGCATAATATTTTGCTCTGTTTGTTATGTTTGTCATCCTGAACACCCGAAACATCTTCCTTCTGCTGAGGAAGAAAATGTGTGGAAAGAGAGTGTAACAGCTGTGTTGCCCAAGTGTACAAAACCCCTCATCCCTTGCCTACACCTTAGAGATGGTAGAAAGATGTCAAATGTAGGAAAGTGTGATGCCAGTGAATAGGTGTTTTTTTCTGCAAACTTTCCTCAGAAAGAAAGGATAGCCAAAACTTATTTATGCAGGAGACTCTCATGCTCACATCTCCTAATTCTTGGGTGATAGGGTGATACTCACTTAAAGGGGGAGGGGGTGGGAAGGTGGGGCAGGGATAGCAGAACATTTAACAATGTGGGGCCTGGAGTTAAAGCTTCATGTCTTTGCTGTCTTCCTTCGGTGCGTGAAGATTTTGAGCAATGTTTCCTTTCTGAGATATTCATAACAGCCTTATTAACCAAGATTTACTTTTTTGGTGCATGAATACAAGTAATTTAAAAACTTATTTAATGATGGGTAGCCATTAAATCTCAGGAAACCTTGGATCAAATATGATCAGTTAATCTAACATGTTTTGAACAGCAGATGAATTTTTTTTTTTTTTTTATATGGCACAAAGGTGATTTTCCCAGAGTTTCCTGGGCTACATCTCATTCATATCTTTTTAGGCAGGCTTCAGCCCTTGATATCTCAAATAATTTGTTGTTCTGTGCCCTCTAGGAATTGGTACACAGACTCTTTGCCTCTCAACTTCTCTCCCTCTTTAAGCTTAGATTCTTGCTATTATGAATATGACAGTGCTACATACTACATAATTGTATGTCATGTGCATGCTTTCACTGCAATATCTTGCTAGTTTCATTGTAGTACTTTAATGCTGGAGATCACATGGTAATTCACATTGATATTACCTTATTATTTTTTTTGTAATGGAGCAATAAAATTGTGTTCACATTATAGTCTTTACACAGTTCTTCTTTTAATCACCAAGTATCTATAATAGATTTTATTGTTCATGTTTCTCCTAGCAAAAGCAGCAACATTAGTTTACAATGTTGTATTAATGTGATTAGTTGACACCAGTATATTTCTCATAATGCCTCTCCACGGCGACTACAAATATGTGCTCGGCTCAAAGCAGTCCATTAATCTAAATGTGTTCAGGGCTATCCATGGCATAGAGAGGATGTAGCAGCTGTAATCTTGCCAGCTGGAATAAACTTCCAGTTCTCGCAAAATGGACATTTTGTTGTTCTTGCATGGCAATAACATGCAGAGTCCAAACAGACTCTGACAGTCCTTGCCTGAAAAAAACTTGCAATCAAAGTGAGTGAAATAAACACGGGGGCTCTGTGTCCCTTAGGGAAGAAGGAACAGAGGCTCAGAACATGGAAAAGACCTTCCTAAAGTCACCTTCCAGGATGTAGGGTTAGAGACAGGACTTCAGATCTTACTTTCATGCTAAAGCTTTTTACCCCAGGCAGCACTGCATCTTGGTTGGGTTTCTTTTTTTCCCATTAAAATTTTAATGCCAGTTCTCAAAAGGCCTCGTTATTGCCAAACTAAGTAAAATTGCAACAGCTCACTATTACTGTTTGCACTTTTTAGATGGAGTATTCTGCATTGGAGCATTGTGTTGAAGTTATGCTTGCTAGTAAATCAGTTGACTGTTGTACCTCTAGGACCTTAAATAAAATCAGTTAAGTAGCTCAGAAAGCTATTCCAGTGCACAAAATCTGAAACAGAGCACTAGTACCGCATCTCGTAAGCTGTATCAACAGCTGTATTGTTCGTTCCTAATATGCAGTATCTGTAACATGTGTCTATATTATATTATTTTATTACTCTTCTTTGGTTATGCAAATGTCTTTCTAAAATGAATAGTACTCCTGCAATATCCATCTCCATTTCCAACTGCATTTATGAAAGACCATTTATACTACAGAAAATATAAAATTGAATGAATCATAGTGAGTGTGATTTGATGTTAATTCTGAGTAGAAACATGCATGAGGTTATAACACTTCCTTCAAAAGCACTGGCAAAATATTTGGTGACATCATGTGATAAATGACATTGAGCATATATGAAAAAAAAATGTTCTGAAAATCTCACAGGTTTGAATAGTCAGAAGAAACTGGAAGTGCAACTTTAAAATGTGTTCTGAATGACACACATTTATATGTATCTTATCTTACAGATAAGAACTGCATTAATTTGCCATGTACTGCAGTGAAGAAATACACGGAATGCCGCTGCTCTGCTGTCCTTGCCTGGCAGTAAGATGCAGAAATGTGTAAATAGTAATGCTGTTAAGTCACTAAAATTCCCTAGCTAGAGACACAGTTAATCCAACATTTGTCCAGTTACAATTTGGTACATATTCTTCTTGGGTAGACATTTAAACTTTGTGTTTAATAGCCCTTTCAGCATGATACTTTGTGTTCAACTTGAAGCGTGTTGGAGCTTGAAAGGCTGATTTCCTCAGAATAAGATTCTCATATAGTTACCAGCGAACAGTGGAAGTTTATTTGAAAGTCAGCGTGGGCACTCAAGGGAGCAGTCATTATTTCTTAATAAAATTCACTGTGGGATTATCACAGATGAGCTAGCAAGGGTTAACAGGTTGAAGTAGGTGCTGTTTTACACACTGGGATGCCCTGCAGGTCTTTTGTTTGGAGGCAATGGTGTCTTATTCATGGATTCAAAGGGCCTGAATTGAATTGTCTTCTTTCATTGTTCAAGTCGGGGAGGATGGGGCTCTCTCTAGTATTTACCCCTATATCTTTTTCATCTAGTCAGAAAGAGCCTGTAGCATTTGGGGTTTTTTTGCCTTCTGAGCCAAACACCTTCTTTCCACAATATTTCTTACTGGAATTGAGAGACATTCAGAGTTCAAGTACTATATTCATTAGTGATAGCACATTACCTTGTCATAGGACCACAAGCTGGCCCTGAAATTTTGTTTCACAGCAAGTTATAAAAGTGACAACCCTTGTATGGACATTACCAAAACAGCATATTAAGAGGGTTTTTACCTTTTGAAGGAGAGAAATCCATAAAAAAGGCATTTTACGTAAAAAGATATTGACTTCTCAACAGAAACTATAAGAAATTTTGGAAAGGAATTGTGTCTGTATGCGGCACATAGGTGCATAGTATACAAGTCCATCAGAGGGCTTTGGGATGTTTACAGTGTAAAATAATAAACAGAAATATGTTTTTCCTCCATTTGGTTTGAGCTAGTAATACTAAAGGGATGGGACTGGAAGGCTATAAGGTCCTTTTGGTTTCAAACTGCTAGATTTCAGATTACATTGAATTTAAAAAAAATGGCTTGTCAATAGTAATTCTGACAAAAATACACACTAAAGAAAATTATTAAAAGCTCAGGGGTGCAAATCAGAAAATAAAATTAAGTTTAACCTTATAAATCTGTCACTGTATTCACTGTATAAATCACTACATTCCATATACCCTGTTGCTGTGAGGCCATAAAGGATTGCATTACTTTGGTAAACTCTGTCAATGGTTTAATAGAAATAACAGGCTGCTAGAGCTTATGGAGAAAATATACGCTAATTTGGACAGTAGAATTCGTTAGCTAACATTTGTCAAAATAAATCATTAGAACGGGGGGGGGAAGGGAAAAATAAAGTGCAGATATTGATTCCTAGAAAACAGAATAAGATTTGCAAAGATGGGTCAAATTTGTTTAACTGACTGTTTAAAATTTACTTGATAAGAACTCTCAGTGTTTTCTAACTGATTTCAGTACAAATTTTGTTTGAGGAATAACACATCAAGTTTTCCCTCTCTGATCTGTTTATTACACAAAAATGTTCTAACTGCATTCATACGGCAATACTTGCATAGTTTCTATCAGATTGCCGCACATTGATGCAAGTATGAAATAAGAGCACTGCACTGCCTTTTGCTGCTTAGACAGCTTTTCCCTGGAATTAGGCATAGACTTCATGGACTAGGTATAATGATCACACACAAATAAAAGATATCCTTCTAGAGAAGACAGTGTAAGAGCTGCTGCCATCAGCATATCCTTCCTAGAACTGTGTGTGACAGTTTCATTTGATACACAAAATGTTGCTGTCTCCACATCAACTGTTTTCTATAAATTGTCATAGGGGCTTAGGGACTAAGTGAGAACTAGGTTTTATGAGCTGAATGAGGAAATCCAATGGCATCATTCAATAATTAAAGCTACAGTAGCTGTTAAAAAAAAGAAAATCAATAAATTTCAGGCACCTGATTTTTTTCTCTACAAGCTCCCTAACAGTGCTTTAGCAGTTGTTGTGGTTTAACCCCAGCCAGCAACTAAGCACCACACAGCCGCTCACTCACTCCCCCCACCACCCAGTGCGATGAGGGAGAAAATCGGGAAAAGAAGTAAAACTCGTGGTTTGAGATAAGAACGGTTTAATAGAACAGAAAAGAAGAAACTAATAATGATAATGATAACACTAACAAAATGACAACAGTAATAATAGAAGGATTGGAATGTACAAATGATGTGCAGTGCAGTTGCTCACCACCCGCCAACTGACACCCAGCCAGTCCCTGAGTGGCAATTCCCCGCCCCCCCTTCCCAGTTCCTATACTAGATGGGATGTCCCATGGTATGGAATACGCCGTTGGCCACTTTGGGTCAGGTGCCCTGGCTGTGTCCTGTGCCAGCTTCTTGTGCCCCTCCAGCTTTCTCACTGGCTGGGCATGAGAAGCTGAAAAATCCTTGACTTTAGACTAAACACTACTTAGCAACAACTGAAAACATCAGTGGTATCAACATTCTTTGCATACTGAACTCAAAACATAGCACTGTACCAGCTACCAGGAAGGCAATTAACTCTATCCCAGCTGAAACTAGGACAGCAGTAAAAAGGGGTTCGTTTAAAATGAGAATAATTGGGGGGGGGGCGGTCTGTGGGAGTACCAGTATGAAGGAAAATTGCCTTGATATTGGAGTCTTTAAGGGGTGTCCTACAGTAACTTGCAAGTATGGAGGCAGTGCAATATTGCAGAAATATCCTGTAACAGTGGCTAAGGCTATAGCATCAGTTCAAGAATCACTAAATACACTGGTTCAGAAGAAAGGTGGTGAAAGCTGAAGCAATAGAAGGGGACTTAAGAGTAGCGTGTGGAGATAGCAGATAGCAAATGTAGCAAATGTTTCATCACAGGAATTTCAGCGCCTGATTTTGTCACATCTGACTCATCTGAGTATTTTTCATTGGTATGATAGCCACATCAAAGTTTATTTTTGATTCCTTTCTCAGGTGCTGGTGAGAATGTGTAGCTGCTGCTTTGAATACACAGCCCTTTTACATAACGGTAGTAAATCAAATATTGAAAATGAAATTTCCTCATCTCAGCATGAAAACCAAATGTGTGTCAGGCAACAAGTGATTTGAAGATAGCAATATAGAAAGCTGAGAACTGCAGGGGTTTGGGATTTCTCTGGACCCATTCATACTAGCAAATTAAACATACCAAGACTGTCCTGTTGCACTGAGTCCAGCTGGCATGGAATAGCTTTTGTCCATATGTTTAAACTCTTAGTTTCTGAGAGAGGAGGGACACATCCAGATTTTGTATTGGGAAAGGTCTCTGTCCTGTGCTAAGTCCTAAACCTTGCCCAGGAACTGTTTGGCAGAGTGCTAGCAAGCCTGGGTCAAAACCGTGCCAGAAAACATGCTGGCAGTTTAACGGTATAGACAAATTCCATAGCCTCGAAATGCTTCCTGGCTCAATTTAATGTGCTGTTGTAGGTGCGGACTGAAAGAGCAGCAGCTCCAGCCAGCCTTGGGTTAGGCTGACCTGTCTTCTGTGGTGATAAGCGATACAATGTGTTCACAAATGTTGTTGTGTCAGAAGGCTCAAAAGTAACCATTCCTGGGAAAAGATGGTTAATGGGGAATGAGTGGTGATGGCCAGAATGCAAATTCTTTCTCGACTTTCCCTGTTAGCTGAAACAAGGTGAAATTCTGGGCAGTTTTTGTTTTGGTTTAAGCTGCCCTCGGACAGCTGAATGTTATCCCAGTTGTTGCTGGATATAGTTAGCCTAAAATATTCCCTTCCTTCTCCTTTGTTTATTTCTACACAATATGTATCTTTGAAGAGCCATGAATAATATTTACCTGGAAGTTTTCAGGTAGGATCCTATTTTCATACTGCTGTATTATTTCATGCAGTGCTTCTTACATCTTCACTGAGAGCTCTTCCACTTATGTGCAAGTCATATTTGGTATACTTTATTTCTCAGAAATACTGGCATTCATTAATCATTGTTTTTCCATAGTTGGTTTTATTTCCCCCCCCTATTTTTTGTAGCACCTGGAGTCTTCAACAACAAATATTCAAGATTTGCACAGCTAAGGGAAAGCCCATTATAGTACAGACAGTACTGTGTGTTCAGGTCTCAGTCAGAGAACTGCCAGGAGTTTTTAATCTTTGTGTAGCTTGGGGATCTTAGTTACATCCAGAAGTTGTATGTTTTCCTTAATTCAGGGATTCTTAGTGCTCTCTTTACCTTGCCCTGTTTATTCTGTATTCTGTTTCTTGTACCTGTTCTTCTGTTGATATTAAAGGTGCACCCATGGATCCAATTCAGCTCAAGTTTCCATTGTTTTAAGTAAGTAGGCAAGAAAAAAAATAGTGGAATAATTCACTTTTAGCCAGTCAAGTGGGAATGAACAGGTGGGAAGGGGAGATGGCTAAAGAAGATACTTGTTGGGGGAAATAAAACTGCTTACCTAAAAAGCAGACAAGACAGCTTGCCTTTTCTCTAAACTTTAGTAGATACTAGTAGTTTATATAACCTAAATAGCGTATACATAATGTAGTTTATATAGCTTAAAGTTTAAAGGCATCAGAACAGAAGGAAATATAAGCAGAGACTGAGATGATAATATGGGTGCTGCTATTTGAAGTTTGACTGCAATGCTCATACAATGAGGCATGATGAGAAAGAAAGCACCAAAGAGTCTAAGTGAGAGTGGGACCAAGAGTTTATGAGACAGGGTACCATAAATAGTGTAAAACCTCAGAAACAGTTACAAATACTGCATGTGATATCTTGTATTATTTCCTTGCAAATCACACTGCAAAAGTGGTAACAGATGTGATACTGCAGTCCTTTACTGGAAAAGACAAAACTGAACTCCGTAAAACTTTTTGCAAGAAATGCTACCTTGGGACCTATTCTGCATGTAAAATATAGATGCATCCATTATAAACAATATACATCTTGTAAACCACTAGATGTATTACTTGTATAGAACCAGGGCCCAGTCTCCAGTGCCAAAGAAGATCTTGGCAATGTAAAAGACATACTCAGTTTAAACAGACTTCAGTGCAGAGCACATGTTGTACACTTTGTGAGATTGGCCACATTGGCCAGTGATGGCACTTTGAAAATTTATATGCTTTTATTTAAAAAGTAGCACTGGTTATTCAAATATTGATGTGACATTACAATTTTATTGCTATAAAAACTACATGTCTTGAGGTTTTCAAACATTGGCTTTAAACCCAACTCAAAAAAGGATGGTGCCTATCACTTCAGCTCCCTGGCTAAAAAGCCCTGTGGCTTGATCCCATGTGCTTGCTCTTACTCATACGCAGCAAAGTGGTTGCATACTCCTGGCCTGAGATAGTTTGGAGAAGAAACTTGAGGTGAATGTCAGTCCTGCAACTGCAACTAGCTTTAAATTCCACTATTTTTCCCAATATCCCAATGGTTATGTGAAAGCCTTCTGTAATATTAGGTCAAAGTTTTTACTCTTTTACAAAGTTCTATACTTTACAAAACCCCCCATTGCCTACTTCAACAATTTTGCTGTATAGCTTTGTTTGCAGCACAGAAATCATGCCCCTGTGACCAGCTTAGCACTATATATATCATAGCTGGACTTTAAACATTCTCTGACAAAGATTCCTGTTATCAGTGAAATGATACATCTGCATTCAAAGGCAAAGATTAATTGGAAAGAGAAGGTGGCATTTAGCATAATTAAAATACTAAATAAAGCTTATCTCTCTCTTTAAATGGAAATTTTCATGGGGATTCTTTAAGAGAAACTGAGCTAGTTCTAGAGTAAGACACTTTCTAGAACACTTTTCTGCAGTGTGTCTTAAGCAGTTTTCTTTATCAGACTCCTAGGAAATGCATCCTGCTATTGTTTAGGCCAAAAAAATCATCATCCTGCCAGACCTAAAGTAATTGCAGCTCTCCCTAACCTGTGACCAGGGAGTCCAGTATAACATTTTTCCAGCTGCTTTTGCCTTCCACATCATGATCTGCGAGTCACCAGCTTTTTCCATGTAGGGAAACATATACCAGTGGAAGAACTGTCATGGACCAGCACTCACATGTGTGCAAGCATCATATAGATGCTACATAGGCTCCTTAAAAACTGCTGATGAGAAAGGGGAAGGGAAGATAGAAGTGTCTTTCATACCTGTGTACCTGAATAGCAAGACCTTTGATTTTGCTCAAGTGAGGAGTCAGGATGGGAAGCAAAAAGGGCATGGAATGATTTTTCTGTGATAGGGGTCTGAAGCAAGAAAAATAATGTTTGGCTAATATGAAAAACAAATAGCCTATTTTAATTGTCCAGGCTCAGTAAAATCCAGAGAAATCTGACAGTACACTTTAAACTGTGAGGGGCAACTTATATTTACTAAGCTATTATTTTAAGAAACAAGAACAAGTCTATTTCTAAAATGGAATTAACGTTGACAGCATTCCTTAAAGTGAAATTAGCTGTGCTGCCAGGTCCTGTGAACCATTTTACCGGCACATTTAAGACACCTATACAGCTGCAGTGAATCTACAAAAAAAAAAAAAAAAAGCCCATACAGGCTCTTTGCTGCATTTCAATGAGATTTGTGTTGTAGATTAGAGCAAAATGTTGCACTCTTGCTGTGCAGTTGTTGCTTTGAAATCAGAGTACCAGAGCCTTGGACAGGAGCCATAATGTAAATACCATGGAAAGGGGAGGTAGAAACAGTATTTAAAGCTCACTTTTGCCTTCTCCTGCTGCTCAGTGCAAGCTGTTTCCCTGTGCTGTGTTAAAAGAGCTTGAAGTCATTCTGAAATTATGCTGGGTTGAGAGGGGCACAAGTGACTGAGGAAGGATTGGGGTCACACAAAAGCAAGTCATTTTTATTTAATGCTACCCAATTTGCATTATGTTCTGGAAGGAAGCTTAAATGCATTTTGTAAGAAGCCAGACTGTAAAGGGCTCTGTGTCACCTCAGGATAATGTTTGTAGTAGCTAACACATTATGGACAATGTACCCAGCTTTGACATGTGAAATGATGACATCAGGCAAACCAGCATTCCTGGAGAATTTAGCTCTGTATTTACACTGTTATTTCTTGGTCAGCTAAGAAAAATCAGTTAGGATATTGTTTGTGTTTTTTTTCTAGCGGAGAGGCTGCTTTTTCCACTTATCTTTCTTTTCAGTGTAGTTGAAGGCTAATCTCCTTCAATCTTTTCTGAATAAATATATTGTTCTTCTGTAATCATTTAGGTATTTTCTGGTTTAACCCAGATTGTTTTATTACTCACTGCTCATAAACAAATTCTTTCCAAAGTTTTTACCTGTTAAGAGTTTATTTATTCATTAATTGCAGCTTGAGAAATACAGAGAATTCTGCCTTGATGAATTCAGTCAACAACGCAGATGAAAGTTGTTGATAGTGTAACTTAGTCAACTTGTTTGCTGTAAAGTTAGGATGGTACCTAGATATAGAGAGTCCTTACTTTACTACCCATCAGGTAATTACTTAGGTGTATTTAAAAAAGAAAAAAGAATTTAGTCTGTCGCAGGAAATCAGTTGTTCTGTTCTGAGAGCGAGAATGATACTTGGTGGACATTTTTCCCCATATAGGCTGGATGCTATTGACTTTGGTTTATTTTATTTGGAAATAAAGCCAACCTTGAAGAAAGGAATATGAAGTAACCTCTCATAGGGGTTTCTGGTTTTCCTTTCTGGACAGTTTGGTCTGCCACACTGGCTAGCGAGGCCTATATTTGTTCAGCTTAATGAATCATTCTAGGATGAGCTATGCTAAAAAAAAAAAAGCCTGGAAGTGTAATATTTTATAATTCTATATTCACCTATAACTAGGATTCGTATTTTCTGCAGTGTTCTGAAATCTTCTGGGACTGCTTATTTCTAACCTCTTCTCCAAAAGATATTCAAATTCTAGTCATCATACCAGACTTCTTAACAGCAATAAGTGCCATTTGCTTCAACTGTAATTTCTTTGGAGAAATTGTTCGTGATTAGGTTCCTAGATTTTAGTGGATACGCTCACGCATGAGACGGCTTCACCTATGTTCAACTGTGAACTACAAATGTGAAAAGTGAGAGTGAATTGTGGAAGCAACCCAGTTAGATGGATGTAAATGTAAGATTCTTTAACTATATGAACAAAAGGAATCAAGGACATTTACTGGAGAAGATGGAGTTTAGTAATGAAAAGAAGGGTGGGTAAGGAACTAATGACGAGCTGTCTTGAAAGCAGAGGTCATCAGACTTAGAATGCATTGTGGAAAGGTTTTAGGACTTGAATAGTTAGTAAACTTAATACATAGTAGGTATAAGCTAGTAAAATTTGTTAATGGTAGGAAGCTGGGAAGTGTTACCAGTATAGAAGGGTATCAGTATATTATACAGAAAAAGATAGTGACTTTCAAGTGTCAAGTAATAGAAATGGAATTTGATTTAACAATTGGGCACTTTGGGAACAACAATAAGAAATTAATTTATAAACTAGAAGATCTGGGTAGATAAGAAAGAGAAAGGATTCTTACCAACCATCCAGTGAAAAACAGTTAATATGGCTCTTGCATGTGCCTGGTGAAGTATTTCCAGAGGAAATGGGACTGGTTTATTACCTGGAGTAGAAAGGAACTCAAACTGAAGAGAGGTGCAGAAAAATCTGATTGTAATGAGTAGAGGAACTAAAGGAAATGGAAGGAAACAAAAAGTGTGGCTTTTTTACTCTAGAAAACAAAGGCAAGAGTAGTGCTTTGTTTTTTGATGAAGTAATTTTTTTCAATAAAAGTACTTAATTTTGTCCAAAATGCACAATTCTCCACTGAGAAACAGTTTGGATGGGAAAAATCTGTAGGCAGGCCTGTTTACATGACATCAATGCGCTGTTAGAAGAAACCTGTAACAAATTAACAGGATATACACTGATGGTCTGTGTAACAGGCAGAGGCATTCATGAATTGCCTTAGAAAACATGTGTGGAGTTGGGCTGACAAATGGCACATGCACTGTTCTGAATGCTCCCAGTTGCTCCCTCCCCAGACATACAGTGGAAAGCAATGCTTATATGATATTTTGAATATGGCAGTGGTCTTACTTACAGTACCTCAAGGACTCAAGTATTTTGTCTTGCTTCATGTCCATGAGCCACCATCCTTCTTCCTGTTCTTATTTAGGCTAAATTCCTTTCAGACATTCCAACCATGCAGGTGCTAAGAATGATTTTTTCACAGCACTCTGCTTCAGGCAGTTTAATGAAATGAGGGGGTCATTAGCTGGCTGCATCCCATAAGACAGAGCTGGTGACAGGTAGGAAGAATCATAACAGAACTGTGACTCAAGGGCAATCAACACAAAATCAGTTTGGTCATTGGATATGATGAGTCTGGTAGACAATGAAACTCACTAGACAGCAGTTGAGTGCGAACATGTCTGTTTGCCGTGTTGCAGGGAGTATAGAATCTATCTAGGCAGAAAGGCATTAAAAAGATCATATAATGGCAAGGGGAGTTATAGTTGCTTTGGCTGGGAAATGGAAAGGCTGAGAAAATCAGTATTGTGCTAATTAGAGGGGAAGAGAGAAAAAAATTATGTGATTGAAGAATGTATGAGGAGTCCTGTGAAAATGAATGTCAGACCTGAAGCAAGACAGTAATTAACAGCCTGAAGGATAAAAAGACCTTACAGAAAAGTCAGATAGTCCAGGAGAAACACCTCTATGCTGAAGATAATGAATGCCATTATAATTGTACAGGAACAGGAGTCTTAAAATCTAAATGGAAGAAACAGTGATAGAAGATGACATTTGTTTAGAACACCCTTAATTGGACATCAGCTCTGGGGGTTAAACCCATATACATTTAGAGCTAAAATCATGAGCACTGCTTGCTTTATTTGAAAGGTTAAGACAGCCTACTGAAATGTCCTGTTGTAAACCAGCCATTATAAGGGCTGGTCTATATGAGAGGAATGAACCTACAATTTTAAAGGGTTAGAAAGAAGAATCTCTTCACACATTCTGTCAGTCCCATACATGTAGACAAGCAATGGAAGTCCTTGCTAAAGGACATTGCACATGTTAAAACCTTATAGGAGTTAAGAGACGTGTGGGCAAATTCATGTAAGAGATAGATACTCACTGTGAGTATTTACAGACATAGAAACTACTTCTAGCTCAGGAAATCACAGAGCTGCATGTGGTTGGAGGTTAGGGGGATGTTAAAAAGAATTGATCATATATGTCCACCTTGCTGTTACAGTGTTCCCTAAGCATTTAATCATCAACACTGTTACAGAGAATAACAACTAGATACACTTTTGGTCTGACCCAGCAAGACTGGTCATACATAAATGTTTATTTACCTGTGAAACAGATCAGTTCTTTGCCTTCTCCCAGGAAAAGCTTCCCTGCTTTTTATGAAGCTAGATTTCCTACCTAGAAAAGTGCAAGAAAATTCAATCATAGCCATTTTAATACTCAGGCCTCTGTTATGTACAAATGAGTCTTAATTCTTTGAAAATAACAGGATCCAGGGAAATAGGAATTTTACCTGCCTGTCCCTTACAACAAGGCTTTCTGAGAGCTGTCATGTAGTAGTACACATGTAAACACAAAATAGGTTGGAGTTGAGACATGGCAGGACTGCAGTCTTCTTGTTTCACCACGGTCAAGGATGCAGCGTCAGGAACTGGGTAGATTCCAGGAAATCTTACAGTAATACTTGTTTTGATTCCAACTTTTAAAGGATTGCTAAGAGACTAAAGTTTGTATAACTAACTTGTAGTTCCTGATAGATTACGTACTAGCTTTCTTTTGCTAAATTATACAATTTCTTTACTTCTTTTAAAGGGTCAGATATCACAGTCTATTTCTCTCTGAATTCCTTTAGCAATCCTAGGCCCCAAAGCAGTGGTTCTTAGCTGTTCATATTTGGGCCCGTGGTGTCCTGTAGGACAGCCAGACGAGGTCTGTGAAATAACCATAGATTAAAAAACAAAATACTTTCTCACACATGTAAGCAGGGAAACAAAATGAAGGAAAACTATTAGTTTACATTATTAGCCCAACCTGTATTTGGCTAGAAATAAAAACTCTTGTTGGGCATCTCTGAAAAAAAAAGTTGAGTAATCTTGACTTAGAAAGCCCTATTTTCCCTCTGCAAACACAGGAACGCTACTATCTCCTACCTGACTTGCAATAACCATTCTCTCTTGAGCTCTTGGTTTCTTTTTTCTTCTTCCTTTGTATAAACTATGGAGTGAACTCCATAGCACAGCACAGCACTTGGGACTTAGTTCTTTGATATTTTCCATTTTGTGTTGCCCACTAGGAAGTGAAATAGAATTCTATGATTTTTCTTCTCTTTTCATATAAAAGAATAAGGAAATACATACACATTCTTTATAAAAGTGGGAGTCGGCTTTCAGAGAAGTCTGGCTTACATTTGCATAAGGAGATTGTTGTATTTTGAACATATTCTGGAAAGACACTAGGGGCTGTCTCTGTTGACAATGATGGACATAGTTCATCATGATGAACTATTAGATGGTTCATCTAATACATCTTTTGTCTCAGTGCAATCACTTTGCAAAGCAGTTTCCAGCACACAATGTGCTACTACACAAAGGGTCTCAAACACAAAGCAATGACACAGAACCACAGCATGGCAGCCCTTGCATAGTAGAAACAGGCAGTCTTTTTCTAAACCTTTTTAAGTTTGGGGGCTTTTTCTTTTCCCTTTTGCTTTTTTACCTGATTTAATTCTATGTAGTACAGTGAGAACATAAAGAGTACCCAGTGGGTTTGCCTAATTTACAGCCCAACTCCAGATAAACTCTGCTGAATACAAAGGTAAATTTGGGTTTTTTTTCCCTTTGTACAGAAGTTCTTAGGAAATAGGATTGTTCTGCAGGCCAGGAGAATTTAATTCCTATGGCTGTTTCTTTCTGATTATGCAGAAGGGAGCCTGTGTTAATGATTTGCCCAAATATAAGTTTCAGCAGACCAAAATGAGTGTATGTCTTTTGTGAGAACTTGAATTTTCAAGAGAAGCATTCATCTTTTACTATGGCTGTTTCTTTTCAAAGCATACAGTTAAATCCTCAGGTACAGTCCAGTGACACAGGGATATCTTGTTTAGTGTGTTTATAAACATGGCCTACGTAGAATGAATTTTAAATGCTGGAAGTTTCTTTTATTTTAGCAATTTAAAAAAAAAGGATAGTGTCACCCACATAAAATGTCCATTAGTATATCTTCCATTGATTTTTCTCATTAAACATAACTCCAGACTTAAATAATATAGGATTTTTTTCTGACTGCCTTGTGGATTTTTTCAGTGGTGTATGAACAAGGGGTTTAAAAGCGGTTTACTGTTTCACAGTTTTTTATCACACGTAACTTTTAATCATCCTCTGTGGCAAAACACTTCCAAACCTGAAAGAACCAATGTTGAACTACTGTGATTCATCCTCTTGGTAACCCAAATTGTATCTCTGGGGCTGCCAGATTGCTAGCATTTTGGAGATAAATAGTCTCTGTTTTCTGTTTGTGGAAGGCATTTGGTAGTCTGGCTTTGAATAGGCTAGGGAGGAAAGAAGTAAGTTTAACAACTTTTAATGTCCTTGAAGGTCTTAGTTTAACTGATTGATAGTCTTTTTTCCAGAACTGAATCACCTGTAAATCTAACTTAGCAATTACCTTATAATTTGCATCTCTTGTAACAAATATAGCCAAACTCCTTAAAATGAAGGATTTAGGAAAGGTTTTAGCTTCATTACAGCAAGGAAACAGGTGAATTTGACAATACTATATTAAGTTCAAGATCTAATATCAAGAGCTGTGACTGTTGTGACTGAGTCAGCAGCTACATTGTAGGAAAGTCAACCTCTGACTATTAACATCAGAAGATTTTCTCTTACACAGCTAAATTGAGTGATGTTTTCTGGACCTATTCTGATGAAATTTCCACTCAGCTTTCTAAATCTGATAAGCTTGTGGGCAGAACTCCCAAACCTGATGATGTTTGCTCCTGAGTAGTTCAAACAAGAAAGCCTTCAGGAAAGTATGCAATAGCAACTTATTTTATCTTTTCTGGAATTGTAGGTAACTGTTGCAGTTAGGGACAGATGTTATTTGATATACATCAGTGTTGTTCCACCAAAGAGAAAAGAAAAGTTAACAAGCTTAGTAAGGTGGAGAACCAGGTTTTATATTGGAAAATGAGGGAGTGAGAGGTAACACAGAAGCGGAATCAGAAACTTAAGGTATTACTCAGCTAAAATTTAGGTATCTGCTCTAAGCTAGTAGTCTACCACGGCTCTATAACTGGTGGTCAAAAATATCTATCTTCAGAAGGTGATTTATTCTGTGCTAAAATACATCTCTAAAAGAAAAATTCCCCATAAAAATTTCCATTTTGGAAATGTATGTTCTATTAAACTGAGGCCTAAAATATAGTAAAATAGATGCTTATTTTTCTAGATGGCTAAATCCCACCCTTAGCAGCTGGAAAACAAAGGCATGCCTTTGACAACAAGAACAGTTAGTCGTTGAGAGATTACTCTTGGTTTAGTCATGGCTTTCCATAATTTTTGCAAAAATCTGTATGCTGTAAATTAATGACCACCAGAGCACTTTGGGCAGGTTGTAAGTAGCACAAATGATGTTAAGGAGACAGTCAAGAACTGATGAATCAGTGTTACGCACGCAGAAACCTGCTTTAGCTGAATGACATTGCTGAGATGACGCCAGTGGTTAATAACATTAAGGCATTTTTTATTAGAAGCAGGTGCCTAGGTTCTCACTCTGAATTTCACTGTCTGGTGAAGAAAAGGATTTTGCAGAAGAAGATTAAGCTGGGTACTAATAATTATTAGTCAGCAAAGTTTTGAGCTCAAAGACATGAATATGCCAGCTTTGTTAAGTTTTTGAGAAAGGGAGTAGGAAAGAAAGTGGTCATCAAGGCAGAATCATTAAGCAAAAAAATAAAGATTTCTAATCCCACTGTGTATGAATAGATGCTTGCATCCATTTTACGGAAAAAAGTTATAATCATGATTTGGTCTCATGTCTCTATGGAGACCAAATGATGTCTGAATTTTATTGTAGTCATGGGTCTATCTTGAAAAGCTTTTGTGGCAGAATCCAGAATATTCTAGAAAGTCTCTATACTTTTTGGTCCAGAAAATGTTGCTTGTGCTGTATTTTTACAAAAAGGTGGAGAACTGAGAATAGAGCTCACACAATTTGGTTTGGGTTGAGGTTATATTTTCCAGTCCTTCAAAGATAGGTCATGATACCTGTTGCAGGCTGCTGTATTTAAGATCCTCTGTACACTGCTAATAATTTCCAGAGGTGATGTTTGTGATGGATGCTTCCCATGGAGAAAGAGGCTGCACTTTCTTAAATTTGCTATTTATCAAGCATTTCTGGGCATAATTTTTGGTAAGCAAAAACTACTTTTGTTACATCAGTGGCATAGTGCCTCATAAAGAACTTGCTAAGGCAGTTGTATGATTTCTTAAGCCTTTTAAAATTTTTGAATGGTCATTTTTAAAACCACTTCTAAGAGTTTTCTTCTTTCCCCAAAATCTTCTACAAATGGCTATGTTTTTGCATTTGGAAAAGGATCACATAGATTTTTCCAATTGGACATGGGCCACAGGACTCCTGGGGCAATAACTGAGATCAAGAAGAAACTTTAAAGTGACCTGGCAAGAATTTCCTTGTTTTCTCCTGTTATCTGTGGGAGTGAGCAGGAATCTGTGCTTCATAACCGTAGCTTAGGAAAAAGATACGTAATTAATTCTCTCAGTGGTGACTTCTGCTCACCAATCCATTTTCTGATTTGTTTATATTTGTCAGAGAACACTGTGTAATGCCTGCTGCCATTCTTACTGTTAATTATCTGGACTGTAATTTAGTTGTCCCTTATATTGTTCTGCATCAGAAATCTTAAGTAGTATTTTTTCCTAAAAGCCAGGCATTTCCTTTGAATGCAAGCCAAGATTCTGCAGCATATGTCTTAAATAAATGAGCTGCATGTGATACTAATCATTTTGGGTTTCTCTTTTTTGGTCTGTAATAGGCTTTGGCACAAATCTGTACTTTCCTGTGTCTTTTCAAAATTATTTCTGGGGCTCTTCAAAGGGGAGAGTTATAATTCATTTTTGTGATTTGGCCTCCATGCCAGTAAGCTGCTCACTTGCATGAAAATATCATGCTTGCCTCTACCATCCACGAGTACATATTTAAGAGAAAATGTGTTCTTTGTCTTTGTACTCCCTCCTGCTGTCGGGAGCTTCCAGAATTGAAATCACTTGCAAGTGAATATTCTGTCAGTCTCAGATCTCCGTTCTGCAGCCTCTGTGTGAGGGATTCCCAGTCACACGAATTAGACTATTGAGAATAAAGAGGTTACTCAAGCAAATAAAGACTGAAAGACCAGGTCCATATTATCTTCCCCTTAGAGGTCTGCATTTGCAGTCATTCAGCTTCAATTTTTTACCATCAACTTATCTCATTTGAGTCATGGCTAAATATGTTTCTACCTAGTAACAACTAATTCCTGGTGGCAGCTGCTGGTTCTCAAATCACATTCTGTACCCATGTGCCTGCAACACATGTTAATTATGACAGAGGACCTGGAAATGTTATTGGAGTCCAACCACTTAGAGACCCTCATTAATTACATACAGGGCTACCTGTGATCATTACATTGTCCACTTTGTATGATCTGTGTAGTATTGAGTCTGCATAGACAAAAATCATAAGAAATAACACAGAGAAAGAAAGCATCTACTTTTTACTCTGTGAAGGAGAAGAATGCCTAAGGATCTTCAGAAATAGGAGAAAAATTCATATTGATATATTTCTGGAGTGTCTAAATTGCGATGGAATATCTGAAATATTGATGTTAGATGAATGTATATGTTCCTTTCTTCTTGTTACTTGTCATAAAAAATTACTATTTTTTGTGAAGTATTTTACACTCTTTGGGTTCCCTACTGAGTTTCTGAGAAAGGAATGAGGAAGAATAACATTAGCTGAGGTGTGCACTTACAGACTCAAGAAACCTACTGCTTTTCATAGCAGACTGTCACAACTTCAGGACATGTTAGTGTTCTTGTTTGTACACACATCACCTATTCATGTAGAGGAGGGCTAGAGTAGGACTTTCTTTTTGCAGAAAAAGAGATAGCCAGAATAGCAGCTAGGTACGGTGAAATAACAGAGAACAAAACATATTTGGGAGAAGAATTATGCTATGGCATTTTTTCCCCTCTTAAAATATTCTCAAATATTAGAGTGTCTCCTCTCTTGTTACTATTTCTTTCTATGAGTGCCTCATGTTACATTGGATAAGAAGAGGGGTTCTTTCAGCATTTAGCAGATATGGAATGTGGAATCAGCATGGCTTTTCCACTCTTATGACAAATATCACTGAACCTCTTAGAATATCCTTGTAATTATTGGGAACAGGCTTTTGGTAATAAGGTAAATAGTGGTGTCTTCCCCACAACATTGACAAAGCAAATGAGACACGGAAGAGTATCATAATTTGCCCAGGACTACAGAGCAAAGCCATCATTCCTCAGCTTTCCTCTTGCTCTTTGATGTTGTTTCCACCCATTGCCATTAATTTCTCAGAACATCTGTGAAGTAATCAGCATATGGACTTCCTATGTGACTGCTAATGAGCTTATTAAAAGCTACAGCACAAAATTTACACTGGGCTTTTAATTACCTGCAAGCACTTTATGAAATACTGTGAGTTAATAACTTTGCAGTGTTATTCTCTAATGTTATTTGAAAATAGGGAATTCAGTGGGCAGGGAGTACTTGGTAGGGAAGTTCGATAACTTTTACTTAAAGGAACATTTCTCCCTAGGTCTTTGCTATAGAGAACATGCTAGATGACAATCCTAACAGTAAAACAATGGATTCTGTAGAAGTTAGGTGTACTTAAATAGTGTGTAGATCTTATGCTAGCTCTTTGTATGGGGATAAATATCAGTCTTAATCCTAAAATAACAGCTTGATATCGGAAGAACACTGGACTGTTTAAATAGTGAAGAATTTCTAGCTAAAGTTCCAAAGATTTCCCATAGAATGGCAAAAGTCACTGAACTGTTTTCATGCTAAAATAAAAAACAAATTTTCATGTCTGCCAGTACTTGAGAAAAATGGCAACTAGGAAACTGGAAAATATTGTTCTTACTTCAAAAAACAGTAATTCTGTATTCATGTGTTTGCTTTGTTTTCATGTTTCTTTCCCTGCTGCCTTTCAAGACATCATAGTGAGTGATTCAGTTTAGTTTGGTGTGTTTGCTGTAAGCTAAACATGAAGTTTGTTGCTCACATTTTTTCTTCTTAAGGGTCAAACTCCACAGTGGTAGGAATTAAGTGGAACTAATAGCACTAATGGTTCCCCTTGGATGGATAGTGGGAGTAGCTGGTTTAGTCTGCTCCATTTTCAGTAATTATCTCATTAGGTTCCTCCTCCTGTCATTGTTCTGATGTTCATCGGATCTCTGTGTTTGCAGTGATTGGATTTTAAATAGAGAACCTAGCACAGATAAAAGGTCACAACTGTTCATTTTAAAGTTATGTCAATTTTTAAGCACAGCCTCCTTTGGTTTTACTATCAAGCCTCTCTGTCACTGGGATATGGAGTGATGGTTTGTGTGAACTACAAATAACATAGGTACATTTTTGTGTGCATTGTCTTCAAGGAGGCAGCAATTGGAAGAAGCCTAGTGTGCAGATGCATTAGTGGAACCAGTGCCTCAGGACATCTTTATGGCACTCTTGAACTTGGGAAAACAATGTGCAGAGATTAGTGCAAAGGTGCTGACAGCTGGGAAAGAGTTATTTTTATCACCTGATATAAACAAATATCCCTTCTGTACAGGGTGGGCAAGAGACACGTACTGAAGTCCCTATGGCATCACAGATCCCTTACAAACTTTCAGGATAGTCAGTATGGCATGAATATCACTGCTTATTCTGTCAAAGGAATTTAAGCTTATTCTGTCAGAGGAGTATTATATGTTCCTTGCAAAAAAATATGGTATTAGTGACATTCCTGCCAAAACAAATCAATCTGGACAAGTAGATTCATTATCCATTCATTAACCGCACAGAGCTGTAAATGGTTTGTGTTTACTACTCAATTATTATAAAATCTGTCCAGCCTTGCTGTTTCTAGACTTTTTTCAAGGCATTTTATTTACAGCTTCATTATAGAATTTTTTTCTTGGTGTTTCCAAATTCTTTCATCAGTTGTCCAAGTGTGAGGCAGCTTAGGACTGCTTTTTTATTTTATGCAACACACAGTTTTAGAGTAGTATGCTAGATGACCAGCTGAGATAAGTCTGTGTTATTTCTTTGGCTTTTGTGGAGCTACCCTGACCTATATGAGCATAGAATCTAGTCCAGTACCAGTCAACACACCAGCTAATATGCTTGGAAATTATCTTCCTTATTCCTCATTGCCTCTGTGTAATTCCAAATACTGTGAACATTGAAGCTGATAATTCTCTTTAATGGAGCAATGTGTATTATTTACACAGAGAACAGCTTCAGATTCAGATAGTCTTTCTGAAGGACCAATTTATCTTAGACATAATTATTAGACTTGAGAAAAAGCCATACAATTGTAATGAAAAGAATGAATTACTCACCAGTTCAAATTATATTAACAAAACAAGGACAAGGTAAACTTGTCATATTAATAAGCTACTGAAAGATCTCACTTCTTGCATATATTTAAATCACTGTACTTCATGGGGCAGTTTAGCACTTGTTTCTGCCTTCACTGGTCAGGCTAAGTGTGACTGACAAACCTTGCAGTGTCAGATTCTGTGTGTTGGCAACCTTGAAACCACAAGAATGACAGTCCTAAACAGGATTACTGGTGTGATTATTGTGGTTATCAGGTATATGTTACCAAGAACAAATTGTTTTGCACTATAACACAGATGCTGCCTCAAGAGTAGGGTAATACTGAAAACAGAGTGTCTTTGCCTTATCCATGTCCTGACATCGCTCATAGAGCCTGATTCATTGAAAATACCTCCTGTTAGACTGTTGTAGGCAAACCTAAGATACTTCTCTCTGTCATTTGCTAGAAACTGAGTGACTTATTCAAGCTGTATATTTTGTTTCCATGTTAAATGTAAAGCAAAACATTTGAACTTCAGTTTTCCCCATTGCCACAGGGACAGAGCTCTTTTGACCAATGAGAGGTGTGCCCATGAAGGGCAACCATTCCTAATAATAGCAAATCACTAAGAATTAATGTTGATTTTTTTTTTCTTGGTTTCTTTCTTGACTTGTTTCTCCAAGGTCTTATTGTCTCATAAAACCACATAAATTTTGGTATAACAAAACATCCTATTACTGTGTTTTTAAATCAGGAGAATAATGTGCCTCCTCAATTTATCTTTGAACTCTAGCTGGTCTCAACAGAACATCATTTAAGCTTTGGGAATCATGACACCTCTCCCTGTTCTTTTTCTCTTCTGCTTAGAAGTATTCTCAACTTCTGAAATCCTGCAAAACCTTGGCTTTCTGCATCAAAACCTAAGAGTGGACAGTTACATTAGCTGTAGAGTAAATGACAGGGATTCAGGACAAAAAGTAGCTACTGAAGAGCATTTGCTGGTAATTCTCTGTTGTTTTGTTGAAACTAAAGTTTTCTGATCAAATTTCTGCTGAGGAAGGTTTCTGAGGTTCTGCATAGAATTTCTGTCTGTAATCAAGAAGTGTTAGAGTCCAAAGCAGGCAGTAGGTAGCTGGGTCTGTCACTTCCCAAATGAGTTCTCACTGATATTGATAGAATAACTGTTCTGGGGTGAGCCTGTTTCTCCTGTTGTGGGTTTGGTTTTGGGTTTTGGGTTTGGGTGGGGTGTTTTGGTGGGTTTTTTTTTTTCATGAAAAACTTTTAAGGGTTTTTGGTTTTATCTGGGTATGACCAGGGAGCATTTTAAGAAGTCCCTCTGATGAAATGGAAAAAATTATTTCCAATTCCAGTATTCAGTCTGTGCAAGAGAACAGGATTACAGAAATAGAGGAGAAAAATTGTTTTGTTTAGTTGTTTATTTGTTTGTTTTTTCTCATGGTTTCCCCTTTAAATTTGCTAATTTCCTGGGAAACTTTTGCCAGTGCATCCAAGGAGTAAAATTTGAGTAAAACTGCAGATTCAACTCTCTTTGAAAACTGTGCTAATCTAATTGTGTTGGCTTATGCTTGTGTTGGCTAATTTGACTGGGTCTGGATGAGCTTCAGCAAGACATTTAAAGAATGTATATTATTTGCATACATTTTCATGTATTGCATTGTGAAATTAGAGGTTACTTTGGCAACATGAATTACTGGTGTGGTTTGGAGCTGTCATAAGAGCAATTAGTGGCTAGAAGATATTTTTTTCCCTAGATTCTTTTGTATTATGTGAATGTACTGGGAGATTAATCAGGAATGATTTGCCACAAAATTATGATTTGCCACTTCCTAATAATAGTAAGCCTGCCTCTCCTGGCATGATTCACCATGAGGGACAAAGTAACCACTGTTTCATAAGCACCAGTTATCAAACTAACAAGTTATGCATCTTCCACTGTGTTTAGACCCGAAAAGAAAAGATTTAAATCAGTCAGCTGCAGCAGCATGGGAAAGTAACTCTAATCTACTGGTGGTATGGTTTTCCAGGTGCTTTAATTTCAGACCTTTCAGAATTTGAAATGGTATCTGAATTAAGTCGCAAACTTGGAAAAGAAGAACGTGCATTAAAAAATAGCAATGTTATGGTGCTGTTGACTGAAATAAGCCTATATATATATCGCAATTAAAGAATGCTTAAAATCTATACTGGAAATGTTGAGGTTTTTTCTGGTCTTTTGCTTATGTGATTCTAGTGGAATTTCGAATCTGAAATACATTCTTTAACCTTAAAGCAATGTAATAACAGAAATCAGTTTGCTTTTATTTTTTTTGTGTGGTAATTGAGCATCACCAAAATTCCTAAGTTGTTAAACACCTCTGATACTTCTTAAGGCCCAACATCTTCAGTCTATCTTGGGAAAAGAAATTATGAGCCAGCAAATTCTTCAGAGAACATCCATCCTTCAAAGAAATGTTCAAGTATTAGGCTTCTTATCTAAGAAGGATGAGGGAAGATAAATGTCATGAATTGAGATAGATTGAACTTCTAATTAGAAGGCCAAGTTGGAGTGAGTCCAAGAAAAATTAATGTGGAGGTGAGAATAAAAGTCAAACTGATCTACCAGCTAGAGAAGAGGACAGCTGGGAGTATTTGTGTCAGTCTCATATGGAGTACAGAGTGAAGAGAGCTAAATCAAGCTGTAGTGTTGCTGAGTATGCTGCTGGGTGAATCTCATCCAGTTGGTTGCCTTTTAGTGGCCAGAAATGTCCTTGGGGGTTCAAGTAGAACTGGATTCCTTAGCTATCTTGAAGGTATTGTGTCTTTTAACAGCTAACAATAATTTTACCTGGTGGTTAGCACAAATTACTGTACATAATGCACATGTATACACATACATGTTGTGTGGTCTTTAATAATATACATACTACATGGAGATTCACCCTTGGTGCTGCTAGCAAATTTGTAAAAGAATTCTGTAACACTGGGGACTCTTAGCAGGAGCATACCCCTCCTCATTAAACTGCATCCATGATACTGTGTTGAGTTCCCCCTGCCCTCCCCACCTCCCCCAACATACAAGAATGATACCAACATACGGGACCGAGTTCAGCAGGGGTCACCAAGGTGCCCTGGGAGCTGGAGCTCTTGCCCTGTGAGGAGAGACTGAGGGACCTGGGCTTGCTCAGCCTGCAGGAGGGAAGGTTTCAGAGGGACATCAGAGCAGCCTTCCCATACCTATAAGGAGCTATCATCAGGCTCATTATAAGGAAAAGTTTTTTCACCATAACAACACTAAAGCAGTGAAACAGGTGCCCTGAGAGCTTGTGCAATCATATTTTTGGAGGCTTTCGATATCCAGCTGAATACAGCTCTAAGCCACCTGGTCTGATCTTATAGCTGACCTTACACGGAGCTGAGGGCTGGGTTAGATGACCTCCCAAGGACTCTTCCAATCTGAAATATTCTATGACCCTACAATTAACCAAGGAAGAAAACTGCATAGTTGATCAATCTGCAGTCATGATTTACTGCAAGATATTTGCTGCAGTGGGATTTAAATTCTTACGGTGCTTAGAATTTTGTAATAAATTTCTGTAAAACTGGAAGTGCAATTATGCTCTAGTACCTACTTTACACTTAACTATAAATTATAAAATTTTTCTGGTGTAGTTCTGTTGGCTAAAGATGGAAGTAATTATTTATTATCATGCTCTCAGCTAACATCAATATCCCAGCAGTACCCTTGTCTTGGATATAGCTGTGCTACATGGAGAGTATTCCTTTGTATAAGGTATAGGTATGCCAGCAGATAAGCCCTTTGGTTTCTTATGTGCACTGTGCACGTAAAGGAGCTCTGCTATGGTGTTGTCCTGCTGTAGGGTACTAATGTTCCTATGGGGTAGTGGGGAAAAGTGACTAAGGATATACCTATAGAGTCAGGTTAAGAGACAGGATGTATTTGCTCAGGTATAGCACTGTAGAACTATCCCATTTCTGTGTCCATCCCTGTAGATATGCTCTGCAAATAAGACTGAAATTGGAATGTGAAGAGAGGTGAGCCCTATTTCTTTTACTGCCTGATGGGTCTAATTAAGTTTGCACTGACACAGCACACAAAAAAGAAGAAATTTTGCTCTCTGGGACTATATAGCACATACTTCTGACATCTGTGGAATGGGGATGCTGCAGATGATCCTTATGAATCCTTTTGGGATGTATGTACACCTCAGCCAACTGTTACAGTAAAATAAAATCAGTATTATCAACATAAGATTCATCAGTTAATTTACACTGGAGTAAAACACTAGCTTTTCAATAGATAAAATAAAATCAAGACAATAAAGTTAATAAAATAAAATCTGTAAAGTAAAATCAATATTACCAATGTAAGCTCCATCAGTTGACTTACACAGTAAAACACTAGTACCATTTCCATTTCCTGGCTGGATGACTTAGGTGCATATTACAACAGAAGAAACATCTCTATTATTTGCAGCTGTTGTGGTTATGTGGGCAAGGAGCAGTAAGAATGGTTGTGTACATCTTTGTATTAAAACCGAAAGTGTGTTCAGAAAAGTGTGGATGGGGAATGTTCTGTGAACATAGCAAATTCAACAGATTAAGAACTCAAACTTGGCAATACAGAATTAATACCTACGGTTTAAACAGTGGCTGAGTAGTATTACAGGAATCATTCTACATAGCCACCAATTTCTGAGGCTCCTAAGTGGTAGATTTATGGTTTTGTTGCCTAGCTGCCCACTGAACCATGGCACATATGTCCCATATGGATAGTACAGCATCCAGGGATTCAGTCTATTCAGTTACAGATTGTCCTGAGAAAGCATCTGCAGTGTGCTGCAGTACTGAAGAGCTGGACTCCACTAACTGTTCTTGTCCAGGTCCTCTCCTTTTCCCTACAAGAAGAAAGCAGGCACTTGCAGCGTTTGAAGGGGATGGAAGAACAACCTCTGAGTGGGGAAGCACGTGGCAGGCTGCCAGCAGATAGAAGGAAGGGAAAGCAGCATGTGGTAGGAAAACAGATAAAGCAAAAGAGTGGAAAGAGTTGTGGCAGCCAAAGTTTATTGCCCAAATTGGTAACGTTCACAGGTATGTTCCTGTATGTTGTATGTCACACAGAGGCACTCAACTCCTCTTAGCAACCAACTCTATTTAACATCTTATTTAATTAAAGATTTATCTAAGTCCCTTCTCAGATTAACATCTCATTCGTGCTGAGCCAATTGGATTTCATTATATTAGTGAAATCTACCTAATGTAAGCAATATCAGAATAAAGTGATAGAAAAGACTGTTAGCTTGAACACAAACAGCTGTGAGATAAGGCTAAATAGCTTACAAGTCAGGAAGCCTGGTTCTGTGTCCAGCTTTGTCACTTCATTTTGAGAAGCAGCTGTCCTCCTGCTCATTTGCCTTGTGTATAAGGACACTTTATTTTGGAAGGATCTTCAAGCTCTCTTCTTGATGCAGTGGGTAGGTCTTTTAACAAAACCATTTGAGTTGACTTCTCCTTACAGAGTAGAGAAGACCACTTTCCAGAAAGACATTTTTTGTTGTTGTATTTTAATGAATCATATTTGGATTTGGGCTTTAGTATCTTGGGGGAAAATCTAAGTGGAGAAAGGAACAGTTCATTCTCTAGTCAAAGTCAAATACTGATGATATTTTGTAATTCTCTTGATGCTCTTCTGTCCAGGACATAAAGAAAAAATTCAGCTGGAGGGCATTTTGGTCCATTTCATCAAAATTTGAAGTAGAAGGTTTTTTGTTTTCACCTGGTATCTGTTTGTAGGTTCTTTTCTAAATTGAATGTTTCTGTAATGTGAGACAAAACAGCTTTCTAACATGTTTCACATATACTTGAATGTTTAATCATGTGCTACATATAGCATTTATATTGCATGTAGTGCAGGCAATGGCAATTTCACAGAATCTATGGGAACACTGTCCCCTGCACCCCCCCCCAACAATTGTGCTGATGTTGCTTTTTCCATCATCTGACATGAGCATGAGAATTGGAATAATTTTTGTCTTCTCATCTTCTTCATTTAAATTAAGAAGTTATATGTATTTCACAAATTTCAGAAACATTTTTGGGAAGGTGCTTGTGCAGCAAGAAATATCCATTTGTTATGTGTTTAAAAAGGGGAGGGGCTGATGAGAGGAACAAAAGAAGACCCAACTCCCCAAAACTCTGGCATTCGGCAGCAGTGCAAGTTCTATAATCGTGCAGACAGTAACAGGGAAAGATTAAACCACCTGCCCAGTGTCACTGGTTGCTGAAGGTCTGCTCCTCTGCTAAGACTCCATTTACTTTTCTTTTTTTTCCTACTTATTTTACATGGGTTATCTGAGGACTTATTTCAGGTTTTGGTACTTCTAAAGGCATTCATGTTGTCTGCTGTACTGGCTTCTGTAGATGAAAATACTGTTATTTAAGCTTTACAACTAAAAATGTTGTTGTATATAAAATATTTTCCAAGTCAGTCCCAACGTGTCAGAAAAATGTTTTGAGTCAGGATGTGTAGAGCAAGCAGCAATCAGTGCAATCAGCCAAAATTATATTCTAAATCTCTGATTGCATCAGTGTTGTGGAAGTAAAGACTATTTTAATTCCTGAAAAATTAATCATTGAAATTAAAAGGCCTATTTTGAATTGATGTTACCTGGATGATTTTCAGTTGATTTGAAAACAATTAACAATGGATTTTCTCTTCCCTTTTTTTCCACTGTGCAAGGGATTCTTTGAAGTAAAAATATTCAGGTACCTTACTTCATATTTTTACTCTAGATTTGATTTTTCTTTTTATATTCTCATTATTTCAGTGGAGATCTGGTATTTTTCCCTTTTATGAAACATTTAAAATGTTTCTCCTTTGCTAGTAAATGCAATAAGTTCTTTTAATCAAGGCAACATTTTTCATCCTTGTTCATCTATGCTGGTCAGTGTTGATTCAGAGGCATTTTTTGCTGATAACTCTGCAAAAAGAGGTTGTTTGGGGACACAAGATGAATCCCCAGTATTATTCTGTTGCTTCAGATACTGAAATGTTCCCAAGAACACTAACAATGCAGACTAGTGATATCTTTCAAAAGGTACACTTTGTATCTGGTTTTCTGACCCAGAAATATATTCTGCCCAAGCCCCATTCATAAATAAGTGGAAAGCATTCTGGATACTTAGTGAAATTGATGTTCTTCATTCACTATGAGCAGAAACATGCTGTAGGCTACATTAAATCTCATTTCTTGATTCATGCTGTCTGCTTTTCAAACAGTTCAGATGATACATTCTCAGTGACCTCCACTCTCTGTTTGGCAAATATCCCATGAGGCATCACTGCTGAAAAATCAACTGCAAAATGGATCTGAATTCTTAAATAACTGTCCAAGTGGTTCTGGCCCCTAGTCATAGCATCATAGAATCAATTAGGTTGGAAAAGATCTTTAAGGTCATCAAATCCAACCGTTAACATAACACTGCCAAGTCCACCACTAAACCAAGTCCCTAAGTACCACATCTACACATCTTTTAAATATCTCCAGGGATGGTCACTTAACCACTTCCCTGGGTAGCCCGGTCCAATGCTTGACAACCCTTTCAGTGAAGAAATTTTTCCTAATTTCCAATCTAAACCTCCCCTGGTGCAACTTGAGGTCATTTTCTCTCATCATATTGCCTGTCACCTTGGAGAAGAGACCAGTGCCCACCTCACTACAACCTCCTTTCAGGTAGTTGTAGAGAGCAATAAGGTCTCCCCTCAGCCTCCTTTTCTCCAGGCTAAACCACCCCAGTTTCCTCAGCCACTCCTCATAAGACTTCTTCTCTAGACTGTTCACCAGCTTCGTTGCTCTTCTCTGAACACGCTCCAGCACCTCAATGTCTTTCCGGTAGTGAGGCACCCAAAACTGAACACAGTACGCGAGGTGCGGCCTCACCAGTGCCCAGTACAGGGGGACAATCACCTCCCTGCTCCTGCTGGCCACACTATTTCTGATGCAGACCAGGATGCCGTTGGCCTTCTTGGCCACCTGGGCACACTGCTGGCTCATATTCAGCCGGCTGTCAACCAGCACCCCCAGGTCCTTTTCTGCTGGGCAGCTTTCCAGCCACTCTTCCCCAAGCCTGTAGCGCTGCATGGGGTTGTTGTGACCCAAGTGCAGGATGCAGCACCTGGCCTTGCTGAACCTCATACAATTGGCTTCGGCACATCGATCCAGCCTGTCCAGATCAATGCTTGAAATCAGTAGAACTTTGTGCATCTTCTCTCCCTGAGCTTATCCTTCTTTGGTTGGTTGGATTTTGGGTTTGGTTTTTTTTTCAGAGGTGCTGGTAAAGTTCTGCCTTTCCCAAATGGTTATTTTGTAATGAGTACATGCCTGAAGACACAAAGCTAGCTGAGCAAGCACTGTGATAGTTCATATATGAGTATGCTTTCTTCACACATATTCATATGATACTGCTTTGATTTCATAGAATGACATTTCTTTCCCAAGAAAAAATAGCTTAAGGACATTTGTGGAAGATGCAATAAAAGAAGAACAGAAGCAATTGCATTCCAGTCAGATTCAGTTTAACTTGTTTGTGAATAACTATTTTCCCTATTGTTCCAGATCTGCTCCTCAGTAATTAACAACTGAGGAAAGTCCTAATCTTTTAATTAATATATGAATATATTACCGAGTTGAATACTAGCTCTGCATGTGCAGATGGCCACCTCCACTGTGTACTGTTATGCTTTAGTTTCAATGGAAAAACACTGAATAACTCTACTGGAATATAAATGTCTCTCTGGACAATAAGCTTACAGAAAATAGTTGCCTGTTCTGACAAAAAGGAAGGTAAAACTAGTTATTCATGTCTTGTGAGTGGCTGAGATGAATGGGAAGCAGCAGATCCTGAAACTTTTTCTGATACCCAATAATGAAGGTCTCAGAGATCAACTGACTTTTTTGTTAGCCTTAGTTTGCAAAGCCACAAAACTGACAAGAGCTGGGGTTTGGATCTCCTAACACTGACTAGGTGTAGACCTCAACATTTCTTGTCCTCTTGACTTTTCTTGCTGAGGACTTTCTGCTTACCACTGTCCCTTGCCACATAATGGGAAAGCTGTGCTCTGTGAAGGGTGTGGAGGAAAGAACTCTTGAAGGGAAAGAGATGGAAACCTTACTTCCACTGAAGTGAATGGTGGGTTTGGCTTTTCTGCCATCAGTGCCAAGACCTCCTTCCTGGGAAGCAGAGGGAAGGAAAAGTTTTCTCTCACAGTAATAGCTTCCTGCAGGATGCAGTAAGAAAAGAAGTAAGGATGTAGCAGAAGAATCACAAATCAACTGGATTATAGCTAGGACATTAAGGAGGAAAATATTTTGGGGAAAATAACATCACTTTTCTTCTGAGATAGCAAATCTGATTTAAATCACAGAGGAACTACTAGGTTTAATAAATCACAGATTTCTATTGACATATTCCTATCAGAATTTCATATTTTGTTTTGGGTCTCCTGTGTTCCCCTGAGACCTATGAGGTATATAGTTTTCCTTACTAAAGAACGCTTCAGTAGATTCTTTCATCCCACGTCTATGTTAACTTTAGGTTTCCTTTCTATAAAGCATATAAAGGGATATGACTTAGACCAGTTAAAAAAGCCTACATTTTAGCAATGCAGGATTAATTAGAAGAAAATATTTGGGGTCTGCCATTCATTTTTGTATGAGTAACTGATTTACTTCTGCAGCATAAGAAGTGAGCAGATATTTTTCTGAAGAATTATTTTTAAATTGAATACAAGAAGATTATCTGTAGGTCTTGTGGAACCTAGTTAATTGATCAAAGTGACTGTAGATTACACTAATGATATGGCTGCAACTCATGACCAGTGTTTGTATTCACCACAATGTTTGGCTTCTTACAGTCCTACAGGACAGGAACAATGAGAATCTAGATCTTATGAAACACTTTTCATCTCTATACTTCTATAATTTCAGAATTTTAGTGTTCCAGCTCCTAAATGGTACAGGAAACAATAGGATCATAAATACAAGTGCATAATTCTCACAATTAACTATTTAATAGCTGATGCTTGAATGCAAGTAACAGACTTTTCTAGCTGGAAAGAATCACGTGAGAGTCGTGGCAGTTTTTCCTTGCTTTCCCTAATGAACTCTTTAGTAACTTAGCCATTTTCCATTTTATGGACTAAAGTACTGCTTTGCCTGTGCTGCTGCCTGATTGTCATGGCTTTTAAGCTACTGTGCACCCATCATGTACATCCATCTGTACTGCTGCTTGAATTTCAGGAAGGTCTAGCATGGCTCTATGACGCAAAGTTACTCACATTAAATATTTATACCTGATTAAATATATACATAAAAATAAATTATACTCTTGTAATGTTTTAGGGCCCAATCCATTTTATTTATGTAACTTTAGCAGAAGAGATGCACACATCTCTCCATTTGATCCAACAGTAGAAGCCAATACTATCTGAATATTTTCTGTCCACCCATTTTGCAATAGCATCATGACATGTGCAACTCTTGCCACATAGATGGGTTTATGACCAAGGCATATGCTTACACCTTAAAGTCAGTGGAAGCTGTCCTTATTTCTATGGAGCCAGAACTTCTCTGCAGAGTTCCTGCTGCCACCTGTCCCAAGGAAGCAGGAGCTTCCTTTCCCTTAACCTTTTGCATATGATAGTCCAATGCTTCTTTTAAATGAGTAGTTAATGTAGGGTATTCATTTCCCATAAGGAAGCCAATGTATGGGACTTAAGATGAAACAATATCATTCTTTGAAGTGAATTTAATAATGGGATATGATGTTCTGTTTATAAAGCATCCTTGTTTTATTACAGTAATAAGAAGAATATCTCAGAAGAATAATTCTCCAACACTTTGTGGAACATGAAAGCTGTGTGTCATTTAAATAGTGTCTCCATCAGGCTCTAACTCAACTATCAGCCTTTCAGCTAGCTTCAGCTGGCATCCTTAGCTGACAGCCTAGCAAATCCCTACCAGCTGAGCACTGGCCTATACACCTGACTTTGTCTCCCTGCTAATGTATAAGGGAATCTCAGCTGTTTCCTGTTGCTATTCAGCCAGTTTCTGGATTATATTATCTTCAGCTTTTATTTTATTGTCCCTGTCTTTGGCTCTGTCCTGATCTGTGTATCAGCTTCTACACCACATTCTCCCAAGCCACTTAGTTCTTACCTTAATGCTTGTTCCTGACCTTGTTTTCTGTCATGCTGATGGTGGTACCTCTTTCTGACCGATTTTCTTAGCTTTTCTTCTATCATGCCTACTTCTATCTGTGGACCCTGCATTACTCTGTTGTTGGTGTTCCTCACCTTTTATCTGCCTTCAAACTGTACCTGGCCTTGCAGCACATGTACACCTCTGCTTGTGCCCCTTAGCCAGACCTCTCATAACTCTTGCTTGACCTTTTAGGTTTTCTTTCTGATTTGGCCACACTTTTACTCCTACTTCTTCTCTATGTTCAAGTTGGAGCACACTGACACTCGAAGTTTCCCATCCCCAAGTGGTAGCTTAATCTGTGTTGTCAGTTAGTGTGACTATAGTCAGTTAGTCCCAATGTCAGTGTTTAAAAGATAAAACAAAAAGGAAGTTGAGCAAATTTTTGTGGAGAAGGACTATTTATATGCATATGTCTATGAATTGATTAGATATTCTCCAGATCTTCTTCAGCAGCAGCTTTCATAGCAGCAAGCCTATAAGTGTTCTCAATATTTCTTCTACAACTTTATTTTTCAGGCTCAGCAGGACCCGTACAAGAGACCTTTTTAATGTGGATGAGCTTTAAGGCATTTTCTATCTTATTTTAGATGAACATGCAAAATCTAATTCTGCTGAAGTGGGGAAGTGATCCAGGCTAAGAGGTGATAAAATTATCAAATTCCACTCTTTTCTCAGGATAGACTGTGGTTTTCTGAGAAAACAATGCTGGATGTAGAGCACTGAGTATTGAATCACAGTTGCCACCACATCATTGCATATAGAAAGCATTTATCTTATACAAACTCTTTTGCAGGATCAAATTTGTTTGAGAAATGTTTGCAATCCCTTTGTATGAGACAGCTTTATATCATATTTACCTCAGTCACTCTAACCTTACATTAAATCAATAATGTCTGTCATTGTGCAAATTGTATATAATCATGATGTCAAAATAATTTCTATAAGGGTGCATTCTGGGTAATTCAGTAAAAATGCACCAAGCTGCCTGTTCTGGATCAAATTTATATGCAATGTGTTCCCACGTACTTGCGGAAGCATGAACATCATTAGCAAATAACAATTAGTAAGTACCTAAAATATAGCTGAAAAAAGGCAAAATTTCTGGCAGAATCCAGTTGCTGTGATAACTGCACGTATATTCCACAAGTCTTGGTAAAACAGACTTTATGTAAATAACAAGCTATAATACGCCAGAAGGCTACCTTTGTAGTCTTAGGATCATTGAGGAAAGCAATGGAAATGCATTCATTTTTTAATATCCTTGGGACATGGACAGATGCAGAGAAGATGGATATTGTCCATATTGAAATGTAATGCAAAATGCTTATCACCTTCAGGGGCTTTCTCTGAGGAGAAAAAAAAAAAAAAAAAAAAAAAAATGGCTGCAGGTGCATATTATTGTCTCAATATTCCTTAGATACAGGTTTTATTCATAGATGGAAATATGGATCTTCAGTATTTCAGTGGAGTAGCCTTAATATTTAAGCTGAGAATTACGTTGATGTGTTTTTCAGGAAACTGAAACAGCTTTTAGATTTTTATGTAAAAGCTTTAGTGGAGGTCCTGAATTGGAATAAATCACCCATGTTTAATGGAGACTGTCTAAAACATTTCCTCTCCCTTAGTAGGAAGCTATGGGTAGATATGTTGCAGCATGAAGAAGTCAATCCTTTACCCTGCTCACCCTGAAAAATAATTGATACCAATCCAGGAATATCTCTGTCTCAAAAAAAATAATTGTTTAACCTAAGCTGCCTCATATTAAGAAAACTCTGCAACACAGAATGTACCATTTCTGGGTGAGTTCAGAATACAAAGAAATTAATCTTTTCCTGCAAAGGTGCTTGCTTTTTTCTTGTCAGATACATTTATCAAGATATATAATGTGAGGATGTTGGTACAAATGTTTTTAATTTCTCTGACATCTGGCCTATCATAGCTAGTCTAAAGGATATGAAAAGCTGTTTCTTTAAAATGTCTGCTGTCAAGATGATTTCCATAGTGGTTTACACAACAGACAGTAAATAAATGATACTCTTGTCAAAATAAAATAGGTAGTTGAACCTTAGTAATGCAAATGCTGTTATGCAGCTCCCCCTTTAAAAAAATTCATTAGGAAAATAAACAATTAAATTAATAGTGTGCTGTTCTACTAGAATTCGCATTCACTTAATCTGTTCTTTGAGGAACTAAAAAGAAAAACTCCTGAAAGAAAAATCACAAAATACAAAGGAGTTGGTGTTGCTTTAGTCTGGCGTAATTAAAATTATTCTGAAGGTGCCTAATTCTACAGCCCTTACAAACTCACCCATCTATTTCAGCAGGCTTGAGGAGAGTCTTACTAGAAATCCACATAAATATAAAACCTTGTAATATCTTATGAGAAGAAGCAAATAAAAGATGTACAATAGGAAAAACTTTAAATAAGATAGATCAGCCCAGTTGTGCTATGTTTACAAACATAAACAAATAGTTAAAAAAACCACCTCAGAATGGTTAGGGCCTCCAAAAGAGAAAAAAGTGGACTCTCAAAAGACAGAGGTAACTGTTCTTTTTTAATACTGCCGATTGTAGCAGACTTGGTCAGTCCTTCTTAAGCAAATGTTGGTTCTATGGTTTAAATCACAACATTTTCACTTTTTGACTAAATAGGAAATAAATCTCTTGAGTAAATGTTAGGAGACACAGACAAGAAATAAAATACTTGCTTAATGTGAGTGGTGAAAACCTTCACAATAAGAATACAGAAAGTCAGCCTGAACGGTCATGAACAAAACCAAGAAACAAGCTACTGTTAGGTGGTTAGTTCAGTTCAGAAACATTTACTCATACTGTGGATTTGAAGTGCATTTATTTCCTATTAAAAGTTTGGAAGAAAAAAATGCATGATAAATGAAGTAGGCTACTATATTTGTTTTTTAATACAGTTCTCTTCCTAAATACACAATGTGGGAAAGTACCTATTTGTAATAATGTAGAAAGAAAACTGTCAATCAATTGAGTCATAATAGTTGTTTTAGGATCGTTTTTATATATGAAGAAAAAAAAGCAGTCCATGAAGTAACCTGCTTTATTTTAGCTGATTTACTGGGCTCTACAAGGTAATGACTTCCAGACCTCTTTAGCTCAGTCTAAACTTGCATCACAGTTTTTGGTGTGTTAATGAGATAAATATCCATGATAGGTCCCAAAGCAATACAAGTCTAATATGAAATAATAAGAAAAGAATATAAATCTAAAAGTCTACCTTCTGTAAACATTACTTTGGATGAACATGCTAGGCAATCTATACTAGAAATTTCTGGGAACTATAATTTTGAAATTTTTACTTTTGAGGATTTTGAAAATATTGCTTTGTGATAATATAGGCTTGCAAGCACTGAAGAAAGAACACTAAATGAGACAGATTAGTTTATGGGGACTCTGTTTACAAAATCAACCAAATCCAAGAATATATAACGCAGAATAAAAAAGCGTACTGAGTGACAGAAAAATATATTATGAGTTAAACCATTCAAGTAACAGATCCATATTTACCTTAAGAAAGACTGATACTGATCAAGTGTGGTATTCCTGTCAACAGTATTAAAAAAAGAACACTTAGTTCTGTCTTTTAAGTTCAGAGTCCATTTTGTTGGTCCAACACTCCAGTAAAATTAGAAATCCAAATTAGTCATGGAGACTGTTGGGGGTTTTGCATAATAACTACATGTTCAAGCTCCTGGTCTTTGAACTTAATTCTGTTGTCCCCATTTGTTAAATAACACATCTTGTTAAGACGGTGAACTACATTTAGGAGGAAGCAGCAAGTACTGTGTAGAAAGCTCAGTTTCCAGTAACAAGAGAGGCATGCTATGTGACTGTCCTTCAGTCTGAAAATGCTGTTTCTTTGGCAGGGTGTTTAATTTGCTTGCACCTAGTAATACTAAGCTAATACTTGAATGAGGCTGAAAGGGATGATTTAGCCCTGAGAGCTAAAATGGCCCTGAGAGCCAGTATTTCCTGACCTCACAGTAGCAGTGTAAGTTGCAGATCTGTCAAAGGCAAATGAAAAGGAATGGGAGATTGTGATGGATATCAGGTTTGTGCAAAGGCTGTCCTAGAAAGAGTAGCTGCATTTCCTGTAACTGTGGCTGTTTTTCATGTGGAAATAATGTGTATGTGCATGTCTGTATTGTCACTAAATCTCTCCTTCATTTTTTTCTTTGTTTCTGATATTTAAAGTGCTTTAAAAAATATTTTCTGAGTAGCATTTTATTTTTTTTCTTCTTTTTTTTCTTTAAGTAAGAGCATAATTTTTGGCAAAGGTTTAGCACAGGAATGCTTGGATTATTGCTCACTTCAGTCAGCATTGATACAAGTCAAATAGGTATTTTATGAGCTATTCATATTTGCAGTGAGGTTGAACTCTGAAGTTAGTCTATTTAAAGAATAAACTTTGACTTTCAATGCTTGCCCAGAATTGGCAGCTCAAATGTCCATTTAAAAGAATAGAAGTTCCAGGTCTGGTAATTCATGTCTTAGTAAACAGTTAAAATCTTGGTCTCCTTTTAAATCATTTTTTTGTCCTAAGTCAGTATCACTGTCAAAAATTCAAGCTCCAGTCTGCTTTTTTTCCTGATTAAATTAGGCATTGGCTCATTCTGCTTTTATTCTAAATTTTAAAAACATGGTACAGTAGCACGTATCAGATGTGGGGAAAATGTTGCCAATTTCATATAGTGATTATGAAAGAAATCTGTCCACAGCTCAGTGGCTATCCTCCAGCATATAGATGATGGCACATGCTATTGGATTTTACAGTGGAGAGGTTAATCATTACTTTGTTTACTGTTTGTGTTCCTATGAATTTATTACACACTCAATATTTTTTTTTTAATGTTTCTCTATAACACAGATTGGCAGTCTTTGCAGTTTGGGGATTTTACTCTGTCCTTCTCCTAGTCATTAAGACACAGATCCATAAAGTGAATTAAACGTGGCGAGACCTTTTCTAGAGGCCTGGTTCCCAAAGTAGAAATCATATACCTAGACTAGACATCTGCATTTCCTAGTGCATACAGGTAGCTGAACATGTAGGACCAGAACTTAAAACAGCCAGGTGGTGCCTGGTGTGAAGGGCTGGTATTTGTAAAACAGCAGTAGGAAGCATGGGAAATAATAGGTCTGAAATTTTGTGATCCTGAGTTAGTTACATTCATGAAATCAGAATTCAAAGCATAGAAGCATAGAACAGTCCAGGTTGCAAGAGATCCCAGAAAATCAGCTGGTCCAATCTTTCATGGGAAAAGGAGCTTAGATTTGGTAAAAGAAATAAAAATTTAATTGTTAAAAAAAAATGGAGGGGTTGGAAATGCAAAGCAATTTTTTTATTATTGTTATTACTTTTAAGTTTTCCCCAGATTGTCCCCGAGAATTCTCTGTAGGATATATAATATAGTATGGTTCACAGATTTTAAAAGTGGGAGAGATCACTCTAGGCAGCGTTTTTTAAAAAAAGCAAATATCAATGAAGTCTGGCTCAGGAATTCCTTCACCTAAGCCAATAAAATGTGTGAAAACATCTGCTGGATTTAAGTGCCTTCTATGTTCTCTCTCTGCATGTTAAGTAACCAGTTTATTCCTAATCTGTTGGAGGTGGTGGTGGTTAAAGAATTTAGTCAGGATGGGAGAATTCACTGCCCGCTGCTGCCAGAAGTCAGTCTCGTCTTCATGGAGAAAATCTGACCTGCAGGCTCTGGAAATAAGCCTTCTTCCATGTCCGTCTGTAGAAGATGTAAGTCTTTTCCTTCTGTGTCTGTCTGCTCACTGAAGGCCAGAGACAAGAGAAGGCATTCACTAGGTGAGGGGAGTCAAGAACACTTTCCTGAGAAGTGGGAAAAAGTCTTTAGCGCTTGGACTGAGCAGGGCATTGAGCCTTTTATTCTCCTTCCTAGATAAGAGCTATAACTGCAAGGTTACTATATAAAAATGGTCACTGAAACCATAGCCACCACAGAACTGTGGTTTTCATGAGAAAAGAGAAGTGGCAGTAGCTGAAGTGTTTTGTGCTGAACTCAATACTGTAAGTGTGTGTCAAAAGCTGCTTTTAAGGGAAGCTCCTTGGGGTTTTAGGTACGTGGATTCCTAGTTTGTGGTTTCCAAATATAACAAGAGGGACCCTTGACCTAGACAGGAGGGTGAAGTTTTACACATGTACAATGACATCATTAACAGGACTATTACAAATTATAAGGTGAGCACATATAGCCTAAGCCAGGCAGGAAAGCTGTGGATTGTATTCTTAGCACCTGAATTCTCCATCAGACATGAATACTTCACTAAGCATTGAGGGTGTAGCCTCGCAATACAGAAAGACTGTAGTCAGTCTTTCTGCTTTAAGCACTTGATTCCGAAGTCAAAGTTTGACTCCTTGGTCAAAGTTCTTATGCTGGAGTTCATTTCAGGGTCAGAGGGATTCTAATCTCAGTTAGTAAAAAATTTCCTCACCCTAACTTTTTTCTGATATCTATGGTTTACATTTGATGAAATGTTGTTCTTGATCTTCACTGGGCTTTTGAATGAGTCCTGCAATCCAGGAGAAGAATTATTAATGCTGATTTGAGAAAAGTAATTTACTTCAGTCTTTTCTGTCATTTTTTCAATTGCCAAATGATTCTAGGAGTCAATATTTCATATAGAAGAGATTACTCCAGCCCAACCATCATAATTCATTTTAGACAATAGTAAAGACATTAGGGCTTGTTTTACCTTTAAGCATCTGACTAATTCCACTAACAGAGGGCTTTCTAAACACTGTGTTTAAGACTGTGTGCAAGTGTTTTGCTGGATCAAATGTTCCACACCACAGAGGACTGGAACAACTCAAGAGATACTTGGCAGTTTCTGGGTTTTAAGAGAGAAAATGCAATCATGTATGTGTGTGATGCTTCTACAAAAACTAGATAATAACAAATACCATGAGTATTAAAAAGTAAATTACCACAAATCGTGGGAAAATGTGTTTGAATATTCAAATAGGTATTAGCTATACCCACAGCTCATATTAAATGTGGGGAATAGAAATTTTTTCCTAAGCTGAATTATTTTCTTCAAATAAGACCATGTCCTCTGTGTTCAACTACTGTTAATGGTGTAGTTCAAATGACCTTATTTATGTTAATGTAATTATAGATTGCCTTCTGAGAGTATTCAGCGGGGGTTGGGAACAGTATGCAGTTCACAATTAGATCAGTTTCAGAGCACCACTTCATATTATCCACGATACACAACTTTACATAGAAAATACCTGAATCAAAGTTATATTATTGCTCTTTATTTGCAGCAGTGCCCACACTGTGCTTCCTGTTTTCCAGAAACTTGCTGAACTCTTACTCTAAGCAGCTCAGTGTAATACTGACCAGAGGGACAACAGGGGGCAATTTGCAGTAATTGATTATAAGAGGTCAATGGCTCACTGTACGCAGTATAGCAGAAGAGTATAGCAGAGGACTAAAGTGGAATAGGGCTAAAGGTCTTGGGCCTGAGCTAAGGGAGCTACCCCATGCACAGTGGAAGCAGACATGGGAGAGAGTCACATGAAAATACAGTAGTGTGGATGAACAAATGGATGAACTGCCATACCTGGTAAGCAGAAGCTGGTCGTGCTCTGGTGTTATGCAGTCCACAACTTTTCTCAGTGCAGTGGCATGTGGTGTACAATCAGAGCTGCAGTATCCAACTGATGGTACCCAAACTGGCAAATGCTGAGTTGTCACATGTGAGTGACAGCTACCAGCTTGGACAATAGATACTGAGATTGAACAGGGGAACGTTCTCCAGAGCTGAAAGCCTGAGATGCTGCACTGGAGCTGAACAGTGAAGCCTCAGCAGCAAGAGGTGTAACAGATTCTTCTTCTGTTGATAGCACTAGAATTAACACTGCAACACATCCTTATTACTGTGGTTGGCAATTACCTTCTGAAGATAAAGATTTTCATGTTAAGTTTTTCCATTTTCGGCAACTTGGGCAAACAATTCTTTTGATTTTCATTTAAATGCAGGGTAGCGAATCCCCCTAAAAATATGCCGCAGTTATGATCCCTGTCTGTGCTTAAAAAAAAAAAAAGCAAATTGATGTGATAGGTTTTTCATTAAAAAAAGACACGATTAATGTAATTAATTCTAATTCTTAAAAATTCTTTGAAAATCAAGAGTTGTCTTATCTGACCTAAGTTTTGGGTTAGGTTGTAGGTTGGATTAATATAGCATGCATTTTTATATACTAAATAACAGAGGATATTATCCATGATGTTGTTTCCTAATGACATACATCTAATTTATAAGTTTATTCTGTATGATTAGTAACATATAAAATGCAGAGAAATACAAGATACCTACTAGAAAAAGTTATATTTACAGAAGTAAATATTTTTAACTATAGCTTTCTTAAAATTCAGTCCTCAGCCTTATGTCAATTAATTTTTATTAACGCTATCAAATGTTGTCATATAATCCAATGAAATACTTATTACACATCTCTGCCTGTAAATGTAAGTAATATAATAGTGGGAGGCATCTTTGTTCTGCAGTCAGGCATTGTGTTGCAATTGAGTTTTCATTATTAGAGGGAAAGATATCTCATGATAGTATACAGCAGATTTTACTACTTTAGCAGCAAATGAACTCTGTACTAAGGATTCAGTCACTCAGGAAGAGAGAGTTGGAAGGGAAGAGGAAAGCTGGCATGGTTAAAAGAGGTCTTGGATTTAATATTCAAGTTGCAATACATGGACAATTCACTCAAGCTATTCTATGTTTCAGACACTCCACCTGGGAGATATTCCGCTTACCTTTTTCATTGTACTATAGAGATAAATAGGTTATTAATGCACAAAGGAACTTTAAGAGTCAGAGAGAATATGGAGAGGATAATGCATTATGTTTAAACTGCAAAGTATAGCTGTTGTATTGAGCACTAAGAAAGAAAAAAGTGCTCCCTGCAGAGATTTTTCTTTCTTTAGTCTTCAGGATTCTGTTACATTATTTATTGAATTAAAATATAAACAAACAAACAAACAAACAGCCCCCCAAACAATTCTTAACCTCCTCAGTCAAGTGAGTTTTTATTGAGCCACTGTCATGGAATATGAATGATCTTAAGTCATCAGTCAGGACCCATGTTTCTTTTATAGTCACTTGTGCCTCATGACCCATAACCTTGCCCATGCCTCATGCGATACTTCAGTCAGTTCAAACTTTACTCGCCCTAATCATACTACATGAATCCTGGGGTGATGGCTGGAGGAGAAGATAGATATTTGTTTGGACCTCACAGGTTGAAAGTATACCACCTACCTTAGACACTATATTCCTCCCGTATCTCTCTTTTTTATATGATTTAGCCTAAATTATCCTATAGAAAAATGGAATTGACAATTTTATGTTTGAACCTGTATACTTTTTTTTTAAAGGAGGCACTTGTATATTATATTTAAGAATTAATTGGATATTTATATATTTTTATATATATATTTATATATAATATATTTGTTGCTATACATTTTTCTGCTAAACATTATTGGAATGGATAACAGGTTATTTTTACAGTCTTTCCAAAGGCATGTTAATTCACAGTGTGTTCTGAAAAAATACAAGGTGACTCTGACATTCCAGTTTTTCTATTTTAGATAAGCATATGGTAAGTCTAATAAAAGATTTGAGAGCAGCGAATCACTTTTGTGGTTGGTAATTTTGCTCCAGGTTCAGTTAAATTGTGTTGTGAGATTAAGATCATACTTGAGTATATGAAATGACTAAATTGAGTGTATTTTTCTTAAATTTGTGACTTTAAAAATATTAACTATTCATTGATTGAATCTACTATTCCCTTATATTATATTGTCAAGTACATATCATACTTAATTATGAAACATCCACGCTGGAACAACTTGAACTTTTACTATATAGTATCTGATGATGAGTCAACAGTTTGTGTAATTTTTCTGCAAATACTTGAGTTGTTTTTGTTCCTGATATATCTGCTTTGGGAAAGGTCTAACACTGAAATAGCCTCTTAAAAACAAAACAAAACAAAACAAAACAACCACATAATTGTTCTTCAGGAAGTACTTGGGAGTTAATATAATTAAAACATAGAAACATATAAATACAACACTGCATTATATAAAAAGGTAAATGTTATAGTGAAACCAATGTCAGTAGAAATAAGTTACTCAAAATTTTAATTATTTTGGGAAGTCAGATCTTCACATTGGTTTACATCAGTTGATTTCATTGAGCCATATGTGCTTGTTTAATTTTTTTCTGTAACTAAAGACATAAATGGGCCTCCTTCCTTTTAGATTTCAAATCCCATTAATTGTTTCTATTTCGTTAGTGTCAGTTACATCCTCAGACTACTTGAACACCTAATGCTGTCCTATGGATCTGTCCTCATTTAAAATTTTGAAGACTGTGTACCTGAAATACTCAGAAACTCCTGTATAGGTACAGAAGAGAAGTTTGATTTTCATAAGTTTGGAGAACATGTAACTTCCTGCAGCATCCAGTAACTTTGATGGTACTTGGCATCAGAGAAAATGTAGTACAAAACAAAGGATTGTAGGACATCCATCTTAGCCAAAATGGTGTGTCATAAAGATCACATTTTCATCATACTGAAGATTAAAAGGGAAAAAATGGGAAAAAAATTTTATGTTCCCCACATTCATTTGTTGCCTCTGCTTATCAGTAGAGGTGACTTTGAAACCCAAAGCACATTTCAATACTTACTTCTAGAAATAAATATAATTTCCAGGTTTACATAATGAATTCTGTCACCTTCTAGAATTGCTATTTGTGACGGCAGATGTTTGGAAAGGGCTATTTCCCCTCCCTCCATGCCCCGTTAGCATCAGTTACATTTAGCAAAACCCACAATTTCTGTTTGAGCTATGTGCTGTGAGCTGAAACATGAACCTCTGGGAGCCTGTGTGGAGCTGACTAATAAACAGCTCTGCCAAATTATCCTCCTATTCCTTCCTTCCTTGAAGCATCAGTCTTTGAGCATGCTTACATGTGAAATGACCAGAATTCAGATTCCCTGCCCCAGTATTTTAGAATGTACATCAGAAAAAAAAAACTTCTTTCTGGAGTCAATTCTCACTTTGATCTTTTTTATTTGTCTCCTCTTTGGCTGTCAGTCTGTCTTGCCAGTCACAGTAGCATTTTGTCAGCTGATGGATGATAATTCAGTTATCTCTGCACAATGAGAGAACATGTCCCACAATTTAATCAAGTCATGGTAGAAATAATCTACAATTTTTATCTAGGATCAAAGAACACATGGTTCAGTCTCTAATAATGCAATTTCCAGTTAATATGCTGGTCAGTGTTATATTCAGTGAAAAGATTACTGGGATTTCTATTCAGGTTGCAGCAGCCAGAGGCAGAGATTGCATGCAGGAAAAATAAATGTCCTCCCAAAAAGATGTCTTTTGCAGTGAAAGAGACCTGGAGGGGCATGGTTAAGGAACCTGAATTATGTTAACTCTGCTGTGTACTTAACAGCTGCTCTATCAAGGAATTTCTTAACTTGGCTTTTGAAATTAATTTAGTCTAATCTGTAATTGAAAAAGATTAATTTGATTGGCTATCATTTACAATTAACTTTGTATTTGATTTTGTTTGGTAAATAATATATGAATCTGAAATAATTACAATGTCTTAGTATGCTTGCATTTCTGATTCATACTGCTGAGTTACCTTCTGTAAGGTAACTCTCCTCTTTGTTTATAATTAATGAAATGTAAATGTGTATGGGAACAATCATGAATAGGTGTATTTTCTTCTCCTCATGCTTTGATGAGGTTAGTCAGAATTCTGGGACTGTAGGCACAAATTTGCAGTGTGAAAAATTTACTTCTTTCATCTGTGACATAAAGACATAATACTTAGTGCAAGTTTACAAAAAATCTCTATATCACAATAGGAATAATGGAACATGTATGTTTTATTTATATCATATACATATGGTCATACTATATACATATATATATTTATAAATTTGAGTATATATACAGAAATATGCACCTATGTGACCATATTGTTTACAAATTAATGAACCCTACTACTACTATAAAACCACTATTATGTGACAGTTAGAAGTCTGGAAGATAGAGCTGTTGTAGAATATGATGGCTTCCAGGAAGCTGCATCTTAGTTTTACTGAATTTTTAAATTAGAGAAGAAATAGCACAGTGTATAAATTAAAGCAGAACTGTTGTCATCAGACATCTACTCTTTGATGTAGTCAGTGCTGCACTGTAGGCAGCAAAGCCCTTTGAAAGTTATTTACACTCAATTTGTTTTTAGACTTTTCTTTGTGTATAACCCCAATGTCTGGTTCTGTAGTAGCTAGTGCTTTAAAGTAGCTCTGATTATAGTTATACTTGCTACAGATTTCATAGCTGGTCATTTTTCTGCTTCCATTAGACCATAATTTCCTATTCCTTTATGATGCACTAAGACAGAATAACTCTGATTACTGGAAAAATACCTGTAGTTTGAAAATCACAGCTGAAGAATAATGCTATTTAAAGTACATAATATGTGATCTAAATCCTACCTTTAGAAATTATTATAACAGCATGTTTTATTTTATTGAAATATTTGCATTTAAAACTTTTCAGATAACCTATGGCAATCATTCTGCCTGGTAATACATATGAATTATAGAATGTTTTTGGAAAGAAAGGTGCATTTCAGTCAGGCTTTCTACCCTAACAGATCAAAATCTTTTCATTCCGTTTTTCTTTGGTACTTGATCTAACCTCTTGTGATGACACTGCAGTTTCAGGACTGATAAAATTTTCCCCCTTTATTTGATCAGCATAAATGATTTTGGATCTTCCTAAAAGGTTAATTAATTTACTAATTATGTGATCTAGGTTTTCTGTCTTTAAACATATATTTTTTTACTTAAAAGAAAACTAAGTGTGGACACAATGTAACTATTACAGCTACAGATCCAAGAAGACTTTTTTCTTTAACTGTATTCTGCTTGAAAACTTCATGTTATTGCATCCCATAATCCACTGTTTCACTTGCTTAAAAAGTAAGCCAAAGGAAAATAAAATCAGCACTGTATAATTAGAAACTCTCTGAGTTCCTCAGAAAACTGAGAAATCTATCTGCTTGGATTCTAAAAGGATCTGTTGTGTTTAGGTGATGTAATAGAAGCGAATCTTCAAAATAATTGCATAAATTCTCAGGTGTAAAGTTATATGGCATCTCATGTGCCTTTGCATATGTTGTACTCTATAAGCCTGTAAATGTGAACTAGAAGACAGCCTGGGATATTCAGGCCTACCATATCCAACAGTGTCTTTCAACCAAATGTTTTTATGATTTTGTTATTCCATGGATTTCTACAACCTGTAACATAGTACCTATTTCTGGTGGGATTTACTTTATGGTTTTGGCCATTAATTCCTTGATGGGTTGGATTTGATCCAATTACCTTCTGCAATGAAATTTTTCGACACAAATAGAAACTTCAGCAAAAGTTCATTTGGATAATTCAGCATTTTCCAGTGAAATAACATTGCATCAAAAATCCAGAGTGACTGTATTATTTCTTCAGTTAATTTAGCACTGAAATCATGAGTATTTTTAGTAAAGAAAAATTTGGGGTTTTTTTTTTCCCCCAATAGGGTCATATTATTTACTGTCTGTGAGTAGTCAGCAAACTGTTACTCATATGTAACAGTTAAAAATGGTCATCGTTTCTAAATGATAAATGCAGTTTCACAGTCTTCTTCTGAATTTCTAAACAGAAATTATTAGTTTTAAAAATTACGTTGTCATGGTTTAACCCCAGCCAGCAACTAAGCACCACGCAGCCGCTCACTCACTCCCCCCCACCCCCACCCAGTGGGATGGGGGAGAAAATTGGGAAAAGAAGTAAAACTCATGGATTGAGATAAGAATGGTTTAATAGAACAGAAAAGAAGAAACTAATAATGATAATGTTAACACTAATGAAATGACAACAGTAATAATAAAAGGATTGGAATGTACAAATGATGCCCGAGCGGTGATCCCCTATCCCCACTCCCCCCAGTTTATACACTAGATGTGATGTCCCATGGTATGGAATATCCCGTTGACCAGTTTGGGTCAGGTGCCCTGGCTGTGTCCTGTGCCAGCTTCTTGTGCCCCTCCAGCTTTCTCGCTGGCTGCGCATGAGAAGCTGAAAAATCCTTGACTCTAGTCTAAACACTACTTAGCAACAACTGAAAACATCAGTGTTATCAACATTCTTCGCATACTGAACTCAAAACATAGCACAGTACCAGCTACTAGGAAGACAATTAACTCTATCCCAGCTGAAACCAGGACATATGTTAAGCCTCACCTCTCTTTCTTTGCCTAAGTCTAAAAAATCAGATTTCTTTAAAAGTCCAAGAAGTAATGTTTGTTCATCTGAGACTTGATCCCAGAATGTGATTACCATTCTAGTCCTCATCCAGCAAAACACCTGAAAGCTTGAATTCATTTCAGAAGTTACTTCTTTGCAGGGGGACTTCTGGACATTTCTTTTTCTCAAAGTGCATCAGCCCACCTATGCATTTATAAAGTTTGTCACATACTTTTTGTTACAAGCTGGTTCTAGATTCTCTTGCCAAGCTCAGGAGACACTTGTAAAACTTAAAGCCTATTCCTTCAAGTGTAGAAATCTTGCTGCTGTTTTTTTGCCTGATGCTTTTTGAAATATAAATATAGGAGGAAAATTTCCTAGTTAATATCTTTCTTCTTTTGATACCTGTTTTTTGCTTGACTTACTGCTTCTTTTATTGAAGAAGCTTTCAGATAAATACATCTTTCTTTGAACTGTTATTGAGAGCACTGTTGTTCATCCCTCTTTGTAGAAAAAAAAATCAGATTTTCTAGCAAGATTTTGATAACACCTGACACTTGAGCCTTCTTGGATGTTTTATAAGACCATAAGAATGACTGTATTGCATCAGACCAAAGGTCCAGTTAGTCCAGTACTTCCTCTGTGATGGTTGCCAGTAATGGATGCTTAAGAAAAATGGCCGAAGAATAGGTAAGTTTATTTCTACTGTGTTGCTAGTGGAGAAAAGATGGTGGCATTCTGCACCTTCAACACATCACTGGTGAAGTTCTCCAGAAAGCACCAGGTGCTTTTTCACCTGACCCTTAGAATCTTAAAATACCTGTCTAAGGTATGCTATACAAAGAGCTACCAGAATTTCTTTAGGTGTCTTTGTCTGCCCCAGAAAACAATGTCTGCCACAGTCATAGAAAGAGGATACAGAAGTTACCTGCAGATCTCCCTACAAGGAGTCTTCCAGACAGCTCTACAGAAGCATTAATTTACCAAGGCTGGAGGAAACTGTTTCAGCACAGACCACAGTGTAGTCCAGTACTTTTATTCTGCAGGTTTTCTAAAGCACTAAGCCATGCCTTTTACAGGCCCTCATGGAAGTTCTGAATAAGATTTAACTTCAGCCATGGCTGAAATATTGCATTTATAGTTTCTTGCTTAAAATAGGTTAAATGTGGCTTGTTCTGTGTTGCAGATTGTCTCTTTTCCTTTTTATAGGTAATTGAGATTTAAAACATTTTTATGTAAAAAGCGTAAGTTGATAGTAATTCTAATGAGCCTTTAAACATGTTTTGTAAACTTAATATTCTTCACAGAAATGCATTCTTTTACTCCTGGGAAGGTTTGGAAGGTAGTTTCTGGCACGAATGCTTGATTTATGGCTTTAAAAGGTCCTTTGTACCACTAACTCATTTTTCTCTTAGAGTTGGAGAGTTACAAAACAGTGCTTCTGAAAAAGGCCCAGAACAAAAATGTGCTAAGCTCAGTGTTGTCATGAGGAAAGAATTATGTTCATAGCTCTCAATAGTTAGGGGAGGTACTGTTAGCTAATCAGCGGACAAGGATTCACCTAATATCGTAACATGATGACACCATTATGCAAATTTGTTCAGTGCAATGAGCCACTAACATAGAGCTAGTGAAACTTTTCTCTATTCATGGATCCCACCTCATCCTGAATAATAAGGGCAAATTAATTAAATATGAGCAATTTATTAGTAGAGAAAGCTGTCTTCGAGATGCAGAATAGGACAGAATGACAAGGGAGAAAGAAAGCTGAAAGCTTATTATTCTTATTTTACGAATAACAAGTTCTAGAGAGAAGTAGTTAATTCAAAAGATTTAGAAGTATATAATCAAAGTACAGAAATGGGAAGAGGAAGGTACCCTGGCATTCCAATATATCTCAACACAGTTCTCTGTGATAATGGTCAGTTGACTCTAAGTCTCTGAACTTACAATATAGCTCAGGTTTTTTTCCTATGTCTGCTAAATGAAAGGCAAATGCCTTTAAAAAATGGTGGAAGATCAGGAAAAGATGTAAAAGCTTTAGTACAGCTGTAAAAAAATAACAAACACCAAAACCAAACCAAAACAAAACAATGCCCCACCCCCCCACACCCCCTCCACCCCACTTATCATAAGGCAAGAGCACCTATTTTTAGGCTACCGAGAGCTTTGTGGATTGAAGAGCCAGTCTGAAACTCTGGCAAGTTGCAAATACCTTTAGCAGTCACCAAAGCCAAGTGAGACAAGGACTGAAGGTCTGTTTAGTGCCTGCTTCATCTGTGGATGAAACAGCTCTGCTTCTTAGTTTCTTAATAGGCATAAGTTTCACAGCGTTAGGATTGACTTTGTTGCAACCTATCCTCATCCCACTGTAAGTATGACAACCACTGTTTGTTTAGTGTCTAAATTACCCTTGACACTCCTGGAGGTTAAGGAGACTTTCTCTCAAGTCTGAAGATTGTCCATAGGGTATCTGAGTGTCAGGTTTCAAAGACTACCGTTCCTTGTAATGTTATTATAGATCTAATATTTCTTTGTGTCCCTTTCACTCAAAAGCAGGTTGTTCTGATCCTCTCAAGCTTTGCCAGAATTCAGTGCCAGATGTCAGCATTCCAGAATTATTTTGGTTTTAATAAAAGTTTTATTCTTAATACAGTAATTTCAGTCCATATTAAATGCCTTTGTTCTTCCATTATGCACTAGGACACATTTTTGCTCTCTGACAACAAAGATTTAAAAAAAAGAGAAAAAGAAGGAAATATTACACTCTGATTTACAGGTATTTGAAAATAATACAAATAGAAGGTTATTAAACTGATTTTTCACTAGCTGTAGTTACAAGCTTGCATTATTACATGAAGTGCAAATTAGATTTTGTAAATTCATGATTTCCACTATACATTTTTGGCAGCTATACTTAATGTTTGATTCTGTAACACTTTTCATAAAATAAAAGAAAGAAAATATCTTGAAAGCAAAACCTTAGCCTTTCCAGAAAGAGAAATTCTTCTTAACACCTAGCATGAAGGTTGTTTAAAGTATAAAGTGGTACTTTAATTAACCTGTTTTACTTTTGAAGACAATGCCAGGTCCTACTGATCTGACAGATGCTGTATAAAGTATGTCCAAAGATGGGGAAGGAGGACAAGAGGAACTGAACCTCACCTCCAACAAAGCAGGACAGGCCACAACCAAAGTGAAGACAGGACCAAGAGAAAGCTGGAGCTCGTGGCAGGGAAAGAGAGAGGCATGCACTGAGGTGGCAATGAGGCTCAAAACTTGTGTCCAGAACCAATGGCAGCTGAGGTCAAGTTACGCTGAGCTAGAAAGGAGGCAGTGATACCATCACTTTCCTAAACTTTGTGCTTTAGGAAGGCATGGTGTCTGAACTGCAGAGAATGAACATTTTATGTGAGTCAAAAATAAAGGAGAGAGAAGAAAGAACAGAAAAAGAGAAAAACAGAAAATCTAAAAGGAAATGCACTTCAGGCACAGTCACCAGCCACATGGATGGAGTGAGAGAAAGCAAATCTGGCTGTAAAATACTTTTACAACCCCAACTCGGACTTTCTAGGAGCCAAACTATCTAGCGCAAGCTCTGCCCCACCTTCTGCTGGCCAGGACAGCCCTCTCAGGCCCTTTTTTACTAGCCACATTTGGAATAATGCTATCCCCAATGCTCTGGCCCCAACTATTTCCAGCTGGCCCTGCAATGCTCCCACATCCCTCCCATACGATGAATGAACTTGCAGCTCTGATTTTGGGGTGAGTTCTAAGGACTAGCATATAGGTCTCGCGGATGTGTACTGACAAGCTGAGTAGCTGTTTTTTCACACTCCGGATGTTTTTTTGATATGCATATATATATATATATATATATATATATATATATATATATATAGATACAAACACATGCACGCATACACACACACATACACATATATATACACACATACGTATATAAAGGACAGAATTGCAGGGAAACCAAAGCCATGAGAAATCTGGAAAGAGCTGCTGACAAGAGCTAGGTACATAAGCAAAGACTGAGTTGGCAATATGCAGTGTTACATCTTTTGTGCATACATTAGCTAAAGAAACTGTTTTGAGCTGTGTTTTCCATTCCCAGTAGTAAATGTTCATCTGTCTGTATTTCTATGTGCCTAACACTTTCTGTTGGAAGTGCTGTTTGTTGAGAAATGGTACTGCCGGGATAGTCAGCTCCTCCTGCTCCAGCAGCTTTCCTACTTGTCCTCTCTCTTTGTGCCCTGCCCACTTGCTTCTGGTATAGACCCATAGCTGCTCTTCCTGGGTTGTTAGCAGCAGGCCTTAGGTGGGTTTATACCTGTCCACCCCCCATCTCAAGAGGATTTTTGCAGAGGTTGTCTCTTGCCCCTCCCTGAACGGCTTTCTGACTGGTTGTTTTTTTTTTGTCATACTTTTCTTTTTATCCTTTCTTCCCCGAGACCCCAGAGATCCCTGAGGAAAGATCAGAGACATCTTTTGTGCTGCTCTGAAATGAGCCAGTTTAGATTTTCATTCACTTACTGCCTCGAGACTTTTTATGTATCAGTAGGAGAAATTAGAGAAATATAGAGTCTCTTAGACGGAGTGTATAAATAACCTTTGGGAAGCAACAGCAGGAAAGAAACATGAAACTCATAAAGGAGCAGCAGTTCTTGATTGCTGTGCCTACTTTGTTTACCTTAACAGAAAATTTTGACCTGCAAAGTGAGAATTCACCCAAGTCACATTTCTAATTTTATCTTTCTGTTTGCCTTGCCTTCAAATATTGTGGATGTGCAGCAGAGATACAAATGCCATCTAAGAAATCCTCCTCTACTGCTGCCAGTTTTTTGACACATAACACAAGCTGTATTGTGATATGAGTAAAACTAGTAATGTGGGGAAGTGTGTCTAAAAAGGCATCTGAAAGTTTAGCATACAGGACAGAAATGCAGAGGAACAGAGTCACTCAAGTGTGCTACAAAATAAGTTTGTGTTTTGCAGCCTGAATTCCTTCATGACAGTCTCATTAAAAGTTCTTGCTGCCAAACGCTGTTTGCTTTCACCTTCAAAACTGTCTGCATTAATAATGAGCAACTCCACTCGGAAGTTATTTACATAAAGTATTGTTCCTGTCAGTGGTGCAGTGCTAGGCAAGGGTGGGAGGGAGAGCATGCACTCAGCAAATGAATTCAAGGGCCTAATTTAACATATTTCTCAAAAACATTGGTATAGCCTAAGCTGGTACAGCGCATTCTGGATGAAATCTAGTTTAGCAGGAGTTGACAGTAAGGGGGATTTGCTTCTGCTAAGTCAGCTCAGCTAGCTGAACTTTGCAAGCCTAAATAGTTATCATTTTCAAGATTACTGTTAGAGCCTTGATTTCTCTGGTTTGTATTTTGGGACTTTCTAACCCCATAAATTCATAACTTCCTCTGAAATACAAGTTCTTCTTGAGTCAATTAGCTTGCTATTCCTAAGTGTTTCTACTTGCACAGACAACTATTACGTTATATCTCTCTATTCCTCTGGGAGCATTTGTTGTTAGCAGCTGGTGCATTCCCCATACACTAAGGCCTTCAATGCTATGGCAGTTACACAGTAATAATGAGAATCTGTAGGAAATTTCCCATAATATTATTAAAGGGTGGTTTCAAGGGAGAAGCACGGGACAAAACCTGGTTCATGTGGTTACTGTAAAAATAACATAACTTCACTTTAAGCTTTATTGTACTGTCAAATTCACAGCTCTAAGTTTAACTCAAATGAACAGCCAAGGTAATCTGGAATTATCTGTCTCCATACTATTTGATACATATATGAGAAAGGATGGTTGGCCAAACACATACCAAATTGCTGTCCTCACCCTGAGCCAGAAACAGATATTTTGCATTCCATCTATACCTCTACCATTCCTCTTTCACTGCCTATAGATATACATGCCCTATTCAAGATCTTTATGATGGAAAAACTTTACTGGTCCTTTTAGCTCTTGACTTTCTGGTAAAAAACAATGAATTTTAGTAATATGAAATTATACGTATCAGGATCTGGAGCATAAAAACATTTGCAAATATCTAATTTTAGTCATAAGTGAAAAAAGAAAGTAAGAAAATTTTTTTAAGAAAAAGCCCAGACTCATACTAGAGACATCAGAGCAGACAAAGCCAAACTGTGCAAGTCTTGGAGTCTTCCAAGTATTCAGGACCATGGGCTATTAGCCAGTGTGCTGTATGCAATGCTCAGAAACTGGATAATTTCTGAAGTACTATGTCTACTGAACCTTATCATTCTGTGATTTAATATCTAAAATCTGGTGCCTATTAAGAAAGACTCACTAATATAGGATCACCTAACCAGAACTTAATGGAATTGTGGAAACTGTATTAAAAACAGAATTTATGAAAGTGAATATAATATTTGAAAATATTTCTTGCAGCTGCTGAGACAGTTTTTGGTTTGTTTTAACTAAGATTTGTAAAATACCTCTTTTTGTCTTCTGTGCCTGGAACTTTTCATAAAGCATTCCCTCACTGTCATTCATTCCCTTCTGCTTTTCCACTCTACTTCTTTAATGAACAGTCCATTGTCCTTACCAGACACTACTTACATGAATGAGAAGACCCCCAAGACAATCTATGTGTCTGGTTTTCTGCCCATCAAAGATGGAAATGAACGGCCTTGGTTAACATGCCAGTCAATAATAGGTCAAATTTTATTCTTCCTCAGGCTTATTTTATTTAGTTTCCTTAGAAATAAACATCAGTCAGTGCAAAACACAGATGTTATATTTCAGAATTTAAACCTAAAACGGTGGTCATCAGATTAATTCCATGGTCTTGCAAAACAGACTAAGATAACATAGCAGCAGCCAGTAACCATACCTGAATTAGGGAAGGTTTTCTTCACATACAAGTACAAAACAGTACCTGAGGATAAAATCATAGTAATTTACAGATATAAATATGATGAAATATTGAAATTTGTTCTTTTCTGCTCAGTTCTTCTGTGAGAATAAAAGCTAATAAACACAGGAAAAGGCCACTTACGTTGATGCATTAGCTGTTTCAAATAAATTAAACCATTGTAATAAAATATAATATTTAATATTAATGTATTTTATGCTTCTGATGTGCTATTTCTCCTGACAAATGGTATTTGGGTTCCTTAACAGTAGTACAAAAGGAGCTGTCTTTAGGGCATTTGTGAATATATTCTAGTAAGAATACAAGGAGATGCTTATGAATATGTGGAACACAAAAGTTTTGACAATATTGATTACTCATATATGGGTTCATTTTTTCATGATCATAAACACTCTACTGCATAATTTGTATATTAGGCCAATTAAAATTTTAGTTGCTTCCTTGTACAACCAGGAATGTGTCCTGGTTTCAGCTGCGATAGAGTTAATTGTCTTCCTAGTAGCTGGTATAGTGCTATGTTTTGGATTCAGTATGCAAAGAATGTTGATAACACACTGATGTTTTCAGTTGTGGCTAAGTAATGTTTAGTCTAAAGTCAAGGATTTTTCAGATTCTCATGCCGAGCCGGCAAGAAAGCTGGAGGGGCACAAGAAGTTGAGAGGGGACACAGCCAGGACAGCTGACCCAAAGTGGCCAACGGGGTATTCCATACCATGTGACGTCACATCTAATATATGAACTGGGAGAGTGGGGGCAGGGGGAATCACCGCTTGGGGACTAACTGGGTGTCAATTGGCAGGTGGTGAGCAATTGCACTGCGCATCATTTGTGTATTCCAATCCTTTTATTATTACTGTTGTCATTTTATTAGTGTTATCATTATCATTATTAGTTTCTTCTTTTCTGTTCTATTAAACCATTCTTATCTCAATCCATGAGTTTTACTTCTTTTCCCAATTTTCTCCCCCATCCCACTGGGCGGGGCGGGGGGGGGGAGTGAGTGAGTGGCTTTGTGGTGCTTAGTTGCTGACTGGGGTTAAACCACGACAACTGTGATTATCGATGTTTGAAACTAATAAACTCCACTTTATTCATGGTCATCCATCTCTCCCATATACTGAAATACCACTTTAGAAAATCTTTTTTTTTTATCATCACATTAACATAACATTAGCTGCAGGCACATATTAGACGCCTGTATTGAGAACAACCCCGAATACCTGGTTCCTTCCCAGACTGACCCAAACCAAATGCCTAGGTCCAGAAGAGCATCTCCTATCCCAAAGTCAGTCAGTGTTTGGATCTCCATGTGCAGCTTCATTTCCTTTTGTGTAAAATTATTTAAGAACTTATATTTTGGTTTGTTTTCCTTTACACTCATTTTTTATTCTCTGTAATCAAGAGTGCCTAAGCCTACACTAGCTGCCTTGAACACTGCGCAGAAAATAGTTGGTGTCTTGGACAGGAAGCGTCACTGACTTACAGTTTTATCGCTAGGGCTGTTCACCCTTATCTGTAGACAGGCTTCAGTGGAAATTACCCGTGGCAAAATAAGATTTGCTTCAGTAGGAGTGGGCTTCTGCTTGTCATACCATCGTATTTCCAACAATACATATCTCTGACTGACAAAAAAGCAGATAGACACTGACAAAACTTGTTTAAAAATGATATCTCTTCTGTACAGAAAGGCTGCATACTTACTATCGGCCATATTTTCCTTCTGGGCCTCTCAGCTCATTTCTGTAATATCAAATCAAATAACTGAAGCCAACAAAACATGTGAGAGTAAACCTTATTCCATAAAAGAAATACAAAGAAATGGTTTTAAATACTAGCAGGTGATATTTCTTCTGCTAATAAATTATTTTACTCAACATTTCAATGATATTTTCATCTTATTGACAGACTATGACCTACTGAGAAAGAACTGACCTCAGAGTATTAGAATACGCACAGGCTTAGTGCAAGAGTGTTAGCACCTTAATATTCAGTAATACCACTAGAAAATTTGGGAGTGGCTATCCAATCTCCACACCATAGTTGTTACAGGCTTAACCAGCTCAGAGTATAAGCAGAGAAAGTTTAGGTCTGTCTGGCATTTCCCACACAGACATAACCTAACCTTCTGTGAGACCTGTTAGAGTCTAACTTCTACATTAGCTTTGCATCTTGGACCACTGAAACTATATCAAAGCAGTAGCGGTTATAAGCCAGAATGAACAGAATCCATATATTTTACCTAAGACCTTGTTTGGTTTCAGTAACTGTCTATGTTATGTTTCTTATTCTATAAGTGGTTTCTGATGTATGTAGAATTGCCTTTTTTAACTTTATTTCTTTACAAAATGAATTATGTATGTGTAAAGAAGGAGGCCCACTTAATCTGTTTTTCTCTTGTTCAGTACTAGCCCAGGAACCATTTCAGAAAACACACCAAAAAAAACCATTGTGTATCATTGGTTATTCTTCTCTTTCTGCAGGAAGGCACATTAAATACATTTGTCTGTATTGTAAATTATTTCTTATCCACTCAAAAAATCTGAAATAATGAAACTAAGTTCCAAGTTTGTTAAAATTGAATATGCGCAGATTATCTGTTAGACAGTTACAGTTGCACTGAAATGTTATGGATGTTTCATCTAAAGTTTTTAATATTTATGGTTTAAAAATATCAAATAGGTGTGCTGGAACAGGAAATAGTTATGCATTTCCTGTATTTTAGTTATTGCTGTTGTCTCACAATCTTAGTACAGACATGGGTGGTTATGCTAGATATTGCATATAAATGTAGTAACACGTAGTCCCTTCCCTGCAAAAACTTTTACTGGAAATAAGTAAAGCAAGCAGTAGGAGAAAGAAAGACTTAACATTTCTTATTTTAAAGGCAATTGAATGAGATGCAGAGAATGAGAGAGAAAACTGTTTCATGGTAAGGGACTGCTAGCAAACTTTTTTTTCTGTCAGATGTTTATTTTAAAAGCCTTGCCCTCCAGCTTAAGTTGACATGAGCACCAATGGCTTAGAATCGCAAGAACAGAACAATTAGACATTGCCTTCTTGGTCAGGATGTTTCCAGACTTCAGGAACCATCCTGATCTCATTATGAAGATCTTAAGGTTGCTATTTTGTCCCAGCATTTTATCCAGGACATAAGATTTTACCTGTCCCCTCTGTCAGACTGAGAAGGTACAAGGCAGGAGCAGGAGACAAAGTTCTTACCCGACTCTCAGGTTGAATGACATAAATCAGTGAATTACTTAGGATATATGACCTGGCAGAGGGCCATGCCTTTCTGCTTCTCTCTACTCTCACCTCATGACAGAACAGATGTGTCCCACATATTATGATCCAATGCAGAATTCTCCTTTTTTCTGTTATTCTCAGTTTGCTCCCCCTTGATTTTATGAGTAGGGTTGCAGACTTGTACAATAACTGTGCCAGTGTTTTCTTTCTATTAAAAAAAAAAAAAAAAGATAATATCATTTGTTAATTTATTTGCAACATGTAAAAATTTTGTTTGTTATTCTTCCAGGACACAGCAGGTCAGGAGAGGTACAGAACAATTACCACGGCTTACTATCGGGGTGCAATGGGCTTCATTTTAATGTATGACATCACGAATGAAGAATCTTTCAATGCTGTGCAGGATTGGTAAGTAGAACTTCAAATTCATATTAAATAGCACAGAGATTATTTGGTATCCCTCACCTGCTGTGACAGTGTAAATTATTTTGGAAAACATTTCCGGATACAGTGGCCAAGCATTCCTATACCCAAATGTACGGTGGATTTTTTTTCTGGAAAGACAATGAATACTTTACTTTAAAATGTGTTGCATATAATTCATTGAAACCATTGTGTTTTCTGTGATTTTGGTTAATGTGTACTATTCATACTACTAAAACCAGCAGTGTGCTAGTGTGGAGCGTAACTGCTAAGATGCCAGAAAGTGTTTCCATATTTCATGGGAAAAAATGAGATACCAAGTGTGGGGTTTGTCTTTTAATTTAATTTTTCATCATGTTGCTTTTAACCATAGCTGGTTATACATTATGCTGTCAGTCTTGTGCCTCAAGTGTAAAAATGATGAGCAAACTTCATCAGAATAGCAGGACCTAAAATGGCTGGTACTTATATTACCTTGTGTTACGTGAATGTCAAGATGTCTCCATAAGAGTGTGTCATTTTAATCAGACATGGGTTAGTCAGGATCCAAGCAATCTTAAGGCTTTTTTAAGTAAAGCTGACTCCAAAGGAAAGCTAGAATTAATTTCAGTGATCTCTTCCTTTATAAGTTATTTTAATATCTGAGAGCCTCTTAGCAGTGCTCTGAGTGATATGAATAGACACAATGATTTGTCATGTGTGCTCCATGTGCTCTCTTGCATGCTGTTCCCATGGGAGAACTGTGTTTGAGAGAGGATTTTTTTCAGAGTTTGAGTGATTTGTTCAGTATATTTCTTTGGCTTTTTTAAAATTTATTTTAAGATACACACTTGTCTACTTCTTTTGGGACAGGCAAGGTCAGAAATACATTTCACACTTAAAGTAAACGGCAGGGATGCTATGATGCCTGTTTCTAATGGGAATTGTTGCCTAACCTCAGACTCTCCAAGAAAAAAACTTTTTCTCTTTCCCACTTTTCTACTTATTATTGTGATAGAAAGTGTCATGGAACACGTGGATTACCTTCCCTCTCTACACCTGGAGTTTTTCTTGGTCTGTATATGCTGAGCCTGGTCATTCACCACTCTGAAAATAAGAACTGAGAACCTTATCTTGATTCTGCTCTACAAGAAATCTTGGGTTGCCTAACATTTCCTGTGTAAGTGCCAGGGGATGTGGTCATTCACACTCCTCCAGGGGAAAGGGGCAACTCCAGACCATGTCCCACCTCCTCTCCATCAGTTATCTGTACAACACTACACTGAATTGCTCTTATGAGCAGCTCTTTCCATTTACTAGAGAATCAATAGACTTACATGAGTAGTATAGACCAGACAACTAGCTTTTGGACAATTGAATGCATCTGAAAGGAGTGTCTGCTTGACAGTCGAAGAGGAAGACATGTTTTCTCACTGTGACTTGTTATGCCGAAGGGATGTTCTGCCCATTTTGTAAAAGCTGGAGGTATCACGCTGAGTACTTGCTGTTATACATTTGTGAGTACTGCTCTGTTCGACAGCATGAGGCAGAATCTCCTACCTAACAGGAGGTAGCTGAAAGTGTTATTCATAGATGCTGCTGTGAAGGTTTAGCAAAAACAGGGAACCAAGGAGCACATACAACCTCTCAGCTGAACCTGCAGTTGTGGCTGCCATCACCACTGCTTCCTGGCCCTGCCAGCTGAAGCACTTTCTTGCTTTGCCTTTGCTGTTCTTTGTCCATGGGCTGATTCTGTTCAAGCACTGGGTTAACTAGGTGATGGCTGTGACCAGCTGTAATCTGTAAATCTCATTGCCCTATCTCTGGGCAAATCAGATGGCATGCCATGTATTATCTAGCTTCCTCTGACACAAAGGTTTCTCTATAGCAAGTGTAAATATGTGTACTTATTATTAATTTTCCCACCTGCTTGTTTTCCAGCCTCCTAGATCTGGTACGGTTGGCACTCTGTCTCCTGGTGAAAAGTAACTGCATTTCATACTAAGAAAAAAAAAATTTAAAAAAGTCCCTGTAAAATGAAACAAGAAAATATATAAACTATGGAGTTCTTAAATAGGTTTGTGAAATATGATTTTTCCATCATTTTTGTCTGTTACGGAGGCACGCACAATCAAATCCAATAGGTGTTAAAAGTCAGATTTATTCTTCAATAAAATGTTAGTTAGTTAGAACTTCAATAACATTAGTAAACCACAGGCTCAATGATGTAAGGCAAATTAGTACTACACAGTGGACTTAAGAATCCTTAAGATTTAAAAGTGATGACTCAAAATGCACATATCACTCACCCAAAAGATGAGGGCTCTCTCCCTCAAGGAGTTACCTCGGGGACCCATGGGGGAGTCCCCAACTGCAGACCCGCTGCTCCCAGGAGGACTGATTGCAACATGTCCTCCGGAGGGACCCCGTTTATACCCCTGTCGAATCTGACCTGTGGTCATTTAATCCCTATTGGCCAAAAGGTCAACACTTCTGTGTACCTGGCATGTCTCAGTTGGTCTGTTGAACTTCCAACCTGCGGGCTCTAGGGTTTGGGGTTTTTTTCTCTTCTCCCTGCCTGGAGAAGTTTTGTTTCCTGCTGGGGGGAGTGTACTGCCACATTGTCGAGAAGCTGTACAAACAGTTGGCAGCTACTATAGAAATTTGGTGAATGGGAGGGATAGCATTATTATGTGCTGAGAGCTACTGAACAGTCATCTGCATGATGAAAGGGATGACAGAGAGGCAGAGTGCCTCACTTGTCAGGATGAAACATAGATTTGCTTGTTATTTTTATTTTTAATTTCATGAGCCCATTTGCTGCCCTGCTGTTCTTCCTCTGTTTTATTCCTCTCATCTCACAGCTGATAATTGATTTTGATTAGCCCATGCTCCAATTTTGATAGTAATTACAAAACTACTGCTTGCATCTGAATGGGAGAGAAGTTAAAAAAACCTCGCAATTACCAATGCTGCAGAAAAGCAAGCATGGCTGTGTGGATGTGTCTGTGCATTTGTGAAAGACATGCAGGGAGGGAGCGGGAGCTTTTAAACCTCTCTGTGGCTTAAAATGCTTTTCTCTGTGTTAAATGTGCCTCTGAAGGCAGTGGTGTCATTTCATATACGTGCACAATGGGCCAAATCCAAGCTCAAATCACATCAGCTTCAGGCTTGATTCAGAAACTGCACTGCAGTCAGAACAATGAATCTACAAGTGCCTTTTAGATTCAAATAAAGAAGTTTGATTTTAAAAGTGCGTTGGGATGATTCTTTAAGAGCAGTTAGTTCAGAGCAGTTGTACTCATATTCAGAGGCATTTTTTTCAGCCTGAAGTCTGTCTGACATTTGTCCTTTATAACAACAGATGGATAGTCATATTTCTAGATGCCATGCCTAGGTCAGCATGAATCTATTCAGCTGTGAGAAATTCTATATCTAATTTGACTATTAACATTTTACATAAAAAAAACCCAGTATCTGTAATTTTATCTAAATTTATTAGCGACAATATATGCAACAGTATAGTAGCCAAGCATTTATCCACCACTCTCTGAGACTGAGAAAGGGTTTGTCTAAAAGCTTAGCTAAATGACTTGAAGGTCAATAAATTTCAACCATACTGCAGACACCTCAGGAAACACTCATATCTTGCCATACCTTATTAAAATAAAAAAACCTTAAAGATTGCAAATGACAGTAACAACAAAAGTTGTAACCTCAAAAACTTTTGACATGAGAAAACTTGAGTTGGTACTTCTGGTAGTTCTGCTGTATGTACAACCAGTGATTTATTGCCATCAGTCTCATCCACAAGATGATGCTAAGACACACTGCCAGTGCTCATGCCCTATAATTGTTCAGTCACTTCAGAACTGCTGCCTTCTAGGGTATGTTCAACTAACCTGTGCTCTCTGAATAGCTATCTTCCCTGTATGGTTTCACATGTACTAAGACAGATGCTGTTTAAATGAGCCTAGCTTGGTAGACAGTTCAGACTGACCTACAAAATTGACAGGTCCTTAATATTTTTTACCATTTAGACTTTTTTTTTATCATCTATAGACTTTATCAGCAGTTAGTTTAAATGTTTTAAAAAATTGATAGAATAATTGAAGAGTATTTCTCTTCAACTTCAGGTCAGTGTCTGAATGTGCTTCTTCTGAAGAAAATGCCAGTAGTAGTAGTCACAGCACTGTATTCTCCTTTATAGATACAGATTTTCAGAAGTTCACAGCACCAACAGTTTCTGGTTTTATTCAGGGATAGTGGATGTGTCCTGAAAATCTGGCTGCTAGCAGAAACAGCAAACTGAACATGCTTTGACTCAGCAGATCTCTTATGGAGCTCTGCCCAGATTTTGAAGCTGCCTTTTCCAGGAGGCTTTTTCCTTCAGAAATGCAGCTAATGCTACAAGTACAAGGTGTGTACCTTGCAGTAGTTTGGTGCATGATGGTCATGCCACACTAAAAAAGATGCACATTTTGAGAACAGATTTATTTCCTATAAATAGGAACCACTTGTAGAGCATCATTTTCTGCCTGGCTGAGGTGTAAATTAGAAACAGGGAATAACTGAAACACCCCATTTAGCTGAATTCTTTAGACAGCATCCACACATTTCAAGTAATTGGCCTAGTGGAATCTGATTTTCTTTAAATTTCCTTCTTATTAAATCTGAAGTGAAGTGAATATTGAGAATGGCTCCATGCCACTCGAATGCATATTTGATTTAGCTCAGTTATAATATCACAGTAGTTGCATTCATTCCTCTTTTATACTACCACCTGTAGCATTTACGTTTGTTTGTGTCCTGGTTTCAGCTGGGATAGAGTTAATTGTCTTCCTAGTAGCTGGTACAGTGCTATGTTCTGAGTTCAGTATGAGAAGAATGTTGCTAATGAAAAAAACTGATGTTTTCAGTTGTTGCTAAGTAATGTTTAGTCTAAAGTCAAGGATTTTTCAGATTCTCATGCCCAGCTGGCAAGAAAGCTGGAGGGGCACAAGAAGCTGAGAGGGGACACAGCCAGGACAGCTGACCCAAAGTGGCCAACGGGGTATTCCATACCATGTGACGTCACATCTAATATATGAACTGGGAGAGTGGGGGCGGGGAGAATCACCGCTTGGGGACTAACTGGGTGTCAATTGGCAGGGGGTGAGCAATTGCACTGCGCATCATTTGTGTATTCCAATCCTTTTATTATTACTGTTGTCATTTTATTAGTGTTATCATTATCATTATTAGTTTCTTCTTTTCTGTTCTATTAAACCATTCTTATCTCAATCCATGAGTTTTACTTCTTTTCCTGATTTTCTTCATCCTAGCGTGTGGGTGGGGGAGTGAGTGAGTGGCTGTGTGGTGCTTTGTTGCTGGCTGGGGTTAAACCATGACATTAGCCATTTCCGTTATTACATTTCACTAGGAGCTGTTATGCCCCATTCATTTCCTCTTAGTGGTTCAGTCCATATAAGATTTTAGCTTTATGTCAGTGCTACCTTACAGTAGAAAGAAGAGGGTGAAGGCTTTGTGCTATCTTTGCAAATGCTACTAACTCAGTATGTTGAGTTCTATAGAAGTGTCAGGAAAATAAATGCCTCTGAGTTGAAGTTAAGCTTGTATTTGTAAATACAACCTTTCTAGACTTATGACTGAATTGGAGTTGAAGAGTTATTTATACTCAGGGTATTTCTAACACAGTGTCTCTGGCTAGGTCAGAAACAGCAGGAATGTAAACCATGATCTAAAAGCGTGAAGTTTTATGTTCTAGGTTGAAACCCTAGACTTGAAACTTTGCTAAGTCTGATGGCTAGATAGGGACAGAGAGCACATTGTGTATAGTTGTTTACACTCACTTTAAGTTGCTCCTCTGCACCTGAAAACATTGTCCCAAATTTAAGTGTTTGTCCAGCAATATCTTTATCATTGTCTGGTGACTGCTGAAGGCACTGCTTCCTTGGAAGGAGGGCTTCCTTGTGCAGGAATGCAAAATTTGATAATTCCACGTTGCTGAAGTCTCAGATTCAGAGGTGCTTCCTCAGGAGACACACAAGGCTGAAGGAGCCTAAGAGGCTTTGAATTATTAAAGTTTTCAAACAATCTTTGTTTTCTAAGCCTGTCAAGGTCTACAGAATTGGTTCTTCCTGCATTTTTGTCTGAGTCCTATGGGAGCAGGGAGGACAGCTTCCTAGGAAAAACTTTGATTGCCCTCACTCTTTAAAAAAATAAAGTACTTTTGACATAGTTATAGTTTTCAACCAACCAGGTGCAAGAAGTTGCATATTGGTGGATAATTTGATGTCATTCTCCTATTTAAAACAAAAGAATGAAATGCTAATATTGCACAAATTATAGACTGTGAAAAGAAGAGGGTGAAATTTAAGGATGACTATTTCAAAAGAATCACAGTTTGGTGTATTTTTTCATTTGTGTCTAAGTCTTCTGCACAATGGATGAACATAGGAGGAAATTCTTTACAGACAAATATAGGAAACAAAACCACATTTTACAATTTGAAATATTGTTAGTGGTTGCAATTACATGAAATTCAAAGTTTTCCCTTTTAATGTTCACTAGTGGAAATGGACTTTTGTTGTGCACAAAATGACACTAAAATTCTTTTCAGTTTTTCTTTTCACTTTTTATTCCTTTAAGAAGAACTAAGGCCAGTGGCAAATAAGCTATTTTTTCTAAAAAAAAAAAAAAATTTCTCACTCAAAATAGTATCAAGACATGTATCAAAAAGTTATTCTTGGTGGAATGAATGTGTTTTAAAATATTTAAACAAAACTCTGTATTCCAGGTCAGTTTGCTTAGCTGTTTTTCACCCGTTGTTTGGTATGGAATTCCTGATGTAGTGAATTGCATACAGAAAACTTAGTTCTCTGAGATAACACCTTATTGTTTCCCTCAAAAGTCTGTCATCAAAATTTGGCTCACAAATGCTAAACTGGTGCCAGCTCAAACTACCTACATGCTTTCCAGTTTCACAGACCCACTCCAAAGTCTTTCACAATGTTTGTCCCAGCATATCAAAAAAAAGAGTATCCCTGCGTTTCAAACTCAAGGGCAGGGCACATCCCTAGAGATTCGAGGAGCAGCATGTACTGCAACTGAGTCTCCCTAGAAAAAAAAAGGCATCTATGATGATAGGAAAATGCTGCAAATAGATTGTTTTATATTTTTAATTACAGGTTTCTATAATTTTCAGCTGATCACTCATGACAAACCAACAAAAAATATTCAATGTCATTCAAACTATTTTTCATTGCTTGAAGTTTTGGATGTGCCAGAAAGTAGTGTATTACCTTCTCTTATCACTGACATTGCCAAATACACGGCTTTAGGTTTGCCTGGAAAACTCTCAGTGACAAAAAAGAACATATGCCTGTTTTTTTAAAAGCTCTTCCTGATAACGTATCTGATGTTAGGCTTAAACAGCATGGTAGCCTGGACAACATTGCTTTGATGAAGATCTATTCTTATGTCTTTCTTTCTACTAAACCCTGAATTTAAATATGTATATTACACATGGAAATTTATGCAAATCCTTATCCAAGTGTTTTTTGCCTTGAAAATAGTAAACCTTTGATTTAAGAGTTCAAAACTCATCATAAAATGTTTTCGGTAGGGTTACTGTCAAAAAAATGATTCACGCATTGTAGGAGTTAATCAGGAAATACAGCTGTTAAAGTTTTCATGACATTTTTCATTCTTTCCTATTTTTATGTTCTTAAACCATAGAAAGAAACAAACTGATGGAAATGAAATTATCCATATGTGGTTCTATGTCCTATTGGCCCTTACACTTGGTGCTTTCATTCGTTTTGCTGTGGGACTAAGCACTTCTGCAGAAGCTCCTGCACCCCCCTTGAACCTCCTCCAATATAGGAGTGCCATTTTCTTAGATGCTAGGCAGCCACCCGGTATCGGGGTGTTCATTTAACTGTCCTCAGCTGCATCAAACCATATTAATGCTGCCAATGAGGAGTCTAATAAGAAATGGGAATAAGTACTGCCTGGACAGAATTCTCTCAGGGTGCTCCATGTCTTTCTTTTCCTTCAAATCTGAGATCAAGCAGCACAGTCATGAAGTCATTGATAGCAATCACTCACCCAGATCCTGCTCAGTCACTGGTGGCTGAGTAGAGCTCCTTGGTGGAGCTAATCTCAGTAATACACTTCAGGAATTCAGGAGCAAGATTAAGTCACACTTGACTTCCACTGGACCTAACTGGCCTAGTGAGTGGCTTAAATAACTTCCTTTTTTTTTTTTTTTCTTTTCTTTTCAGCTCACATGGTAGTTGATTAGTACTGCTGTTGGCCATAACTAGACATGACTTATTGCAGCATGATGGATTGCAGCCTCTCTGTTAGCACCAGCTGCAAGACTGGTAACTACATCATGAGCGTGGCTTCACTTCCTCTACAGCTCCCCCCCCTGCAGATAAGGGCTGCAGTTCTGGGGCTTAATTTCTTCTCTTCTTGTTAGAGCTGGGCAGTAGTAAGGAAGGTGTATTGGATTTGCATGGCAAGGTTTTGGTAGTGTGAGAGGACTACACGGGTGGCTTCTGTAAGAAGCTGCTAGAAGCTTCCCCTGTGTCCAATAGAGCCAGTGTCTGCTGGATCCAAGATGGACCCGCCACTGGCCAAGGCCGAGCCCACCAGTGACAGTGGTAGCACCTCTGGGAGAACAGAATTAAGAAGGGGGAAAAAACCTGGGCAATTGCAGCTGGAGAGAGGAGTGAGAACATGTGAGAGAAACAACCCTGCAGACCCCCAGGTCAGTGAAGAAGGAGGGGGAGGAGATGCTCCAGG
>NW_010973158.1:4320166-4387217 GCF_000737465.1 Haliaeetus leucocephalus | reverse complement strand
TGAGAAGGGGGGTGACAGAGTGGCTTTTGTGGGGACCTGGCATTCAGTCAGGGTCAACCCACCACAGATGGCTGCATCACTCCTTTCCTAAGCCCTTTTTCCTGACTCATAAAAATGTGGCAGTCCTGTCTGTTATGCAACATTTTTTCATAACATTTCCCAAAGTCTTTTATTTGGGAAAAGATGACAAACTAGCAAATCATGCCTGCCTACTAGCTACCTCTGGTAAGAATAGATGTCTGCCTTAATTATCCCCATACTTCAGTTCTACTTCCCAGGAGCATATGTGGCAGAATTATCATCTAGTTCATTAATTTCTTCCCATTGGTCTTTATGGTCACACAGCAAGAAACAGAACATACCTATTTTGTAGCCTGCTATCCCTCAGCTAGTAACTGAATTGAACATCAATAATTAATAATAATAGTGCAGATGTGACCGTGTGAACATAAACTCACTTTGTTGGACTGGAAATTTCACAGTGGAGTTTCATTGCATAGCTGATGAGGCAAGATAGATATTCAGCTGTTCAGAGAACTGTTGTTAAATAAAGGAGGCGCCTTCCATTCTGTACCAGATCCTGCTCTTCTTCAGAAATGGTCACTGAGGGTTACACTGAGGTAGATGAAAGAAAACCAGATGATCTGATTAGCATCTAAATGCTGCTGTGCTGAACTGCTATCCATTAATTAGACTATGCTAAGATACTCTTAATGAGATTTTCAGTTTTGTCTGTTTTTTCCTATGATAAAGCTTTTATTTTTCAAAAAGTTGAAGTGGAAAAGGCCTCTGAGAGGCCAGTGGTGAGCTGCTGGAGATTATTAGGAAGATAAACAAACTTAAGCATGGTAATATAACTGTACACTAAAGGAGGTATATGAAAGACTGATTCCAATATTTAGTCTAGTCTGTCTCTTTATTTCATAGAGAGACCCAGCCAGCAGCAAAAGAAACAAAACCTAGCATGGTATCAACTCACAATATTTATTTTTGTCATTAATAAATGTCATAAAATCTTGTGGCAATGGTAGTTTTTATTGGCTGAACAGTAACTAATGTACTCTTTTTATCTACCTGTAACTGTGCATGTTGACAAAGTTACACTGTCACTCAGTATTCCCAGATGAAAGCTCTGCTGCCAACCAACAACATGTGAGTTTTATCAGTGACTCAGTAAGGTCCCTAAACAGTTCCCATTCTCAGCTCAAGTTGCAGAAGATTTACTTTCCTCCATACTCCAATACTCAAAATCTGATATTCTTAACTTCAGAGGAATATCATGGCCCCAGCACCAAACTCAAACCTTAAGATTTGCTGAAGGAGCTGTTCCTTTGGGGCATTTCAGATTTGCAGTTATCTTCTGTGGATTAGAATATATGTCAGTAGCACTAAAGGCTGCAGTTTCATTCATGCAGCCTGGGGGTTATTTGTTCAAAAAGCCAACAAAACCGAGACCATGACAGTCAGCAGCAAAGCAGTGTACAGCCTTGTGGGCAATCTGAAGAAGTTTAACTGAGTTCCCTCTCCCTCATTAAATTCCTTACTTCTGCTTCTCTCGGCCTGCTTCCTTTTTCCTGCTAGCTCTTCTGCTTTTGAGTCCTCCTTTCCTCTGCATCTGATTTCAACATGTTTTTAGAGCGTCAAGCACTGGCAGTTTTAAAAGGATGATAGCTATGTGAGATAAAGGCTGTGCATGGGTGAGTACAAGTTCTACTGGAATTCAGCCCTCTGATCAAGCAGGAAAAGTGCCTTCAATGTTCTTATATTGAAACACAAATTGCAAAGTGAGATGGGTATTTTCAAACTATAACTTAATGCTATTTAGGTCTGACCTGCATATCAAGCAACATTTAGAGTGTCTTTCATCAGAATATTGCAGGGCCTTGATCATTGAACTGAGACATTCATAGTGAATGCTTAATAATGAATGTTTTCAATTAAAAAAAAAAAAATCTAAAAAAATCTATAGCCTCAAAGAAGGAGTTTACATCAGGAAATCTATTTTTGTCATATGCAGGTGTGACCGGTACCTCCTGCTCCCAACCCTTGGTAATATGGTTAGCATAACTAGTGCTATTTTATAAGGCAAACAACCTTTCTCGGTGACCTAGCTGGTCACATATTCATTCCTTTTCCCCTCATTAACAGGCCCTGAAAGTCTTGTGAACCAAGCAGACAAACCAGATTTCTTCCGTCCCTACTGATGTCAAGATGCCTGGGTGCCAGGCTGATTACTCCCTTCCTAACCAGCCTTGAAAGTCCCAAGCACCTGGCCAACCAGGTGGTGATGACCCTGTCACAGAACAGGGAAGTGTAACAGCACCCAGAGCACTGTCTATAAAATTAAGCAGCCACAAGTCCTAAATGGGGACCCTGGACTGGAGATGCTGCTGCTGGAGAGTGAGACCTGGGACCCCTCTGGTGGCCAGGGATGCCTCCACCATTGTCTGTGTCCTCCTAGGACTGAGTGACTCATCTTCTTTTACATGATTCATGAATCTAGATTATGATTGTTATATTGATACAGTATTAAAAGCTGACCCAGTCTGCAGAAGGTCTAAGTGATTAGAAATCATACATTAAATTAAAGTCTAAGTGATTAGAAAGCATGTTAAGTTGTAATAGAAATTCTGTATTATGCTACTTATAGATTGTACTACATTGATTCTGCGTGTAGAAATCCTGTGCCATTCTAATCATAAATTCTGTGCTATACTAATCATAAAATTCTGTTAAGAAAACAAAGCTTTAATTGTATCTACAATTTAATGCCATAATCATTCTGCCAAGAATCCCAAAAAGAACCTGTCTGTCCCCTTAGTGTTGGGTGACAGCATGTTAAAGACAAAGAAATTCTGAATTTCTAGATCTATGAATATAGAGTTATTATAAAATAAGGAAGAAGAAGGAAAAATATCTTGTTAATCCAAATTAGAGGTTCTACTTCTACCCACTGCTCACTCATGTATCCCGCAATCCAAGAGGCATTAAGGCCCTCCTTTTTCTGGAGAGTAAGTAGGACAGAAAAGCCTGTCTTCTATTTGGGCCAAGGGTTTGTGTGTTTATTAAATAGGCTTTAGCAGAAAACATATTTCAACAGCATCTAATTTCTCCAGACACCATGTGATATGCTTGCAGAACTGTGTTTTAGTTTAACCCCAGCTGGCAATTAAGCACCACGCAGCCACTCAGTCAGTCCTCCCCCCTGACAGTGGGATGGGCAAGAGAATCAGGGAAAAAAAAGTAAACCTTGGGTGCTGAGATTAAGACAGTTTAATAGGACAGCAAAGGAAGAGAAAATAGTAATAACAACAACAACAAAAATCAAAGAATATACAAAACAAGTGATGCACAATGTAATTGCTCACTACCTGCTGACCGATGCCTGCCCCATCCCTGAGCAGCGATTGCCACTCCCTGGCCAATTACCCCCAGTTTATATGTTGAGTATGACATCCTGTGGTATGGAATATACTTTTGGCCAGTGGGGTCAGCTGTCCTGGCTGTGTCTTCTCCCTGCTTCTTGTGCACCCCCAGCCTCCTCACTGGCAGGACATGAGAAGCTGAAAAGCACTGCTTAGCAACAACTGAAAACATCAGTGTATTATCAACATTATTCTTGCACTAAATCCAAAACACAGCACTATATCAGCTGCTAGGAAGAAAATTAACCCTATCCCAGCTGAAACCAGGATAAACTGGCAGTGAAAACAGTGAGCCTTGGAGGTCACAAGCTGCTTACAAAACTCCCCAGAGAAGGGACTGTCCTTCTGCTTTAATCCCCCTCTGTGCTGGCCACCAAACAACTGACGATCATCTCAGTGGCTGAATATGTTGCTGTTGCCTTTGCTGTATAATGCAATGCTGCACAGAAAGATGCAAGCTAGCTGAGATGCCCAGTGAGATTCTGGGATAACACTGTTTCCAATACTTAAGCTAATTTGCTCCACCTAAACTTGGATATCACTGTGCAGTGCTTAGTTTGTGCAGTATAGATTTTAAGTACAAATTCATCATGCAAAGTCATTGCAGTTCTCCCTGTGACAAAACCCAGCATACATAGCCTCAGCAATTTAGGGATGTTCATTGTAAGGGGTCAGGCAGTGACAGCTCAGTGATCACATGTGACAAGTATTTCATCTATACGTTAGTGCTTCAGCAGGAGATGTAAGTTATGGTTTCAATAAAGTTGGGGACAGGGAATTAGAAGGCACTGGGTTTGTGCATTACTCCTGGAAACACCAAGCAAAGTGTGGAGAAGCAGATGCTGCTACATATCAGGTCAGCTCTAACTCTACCAGGGGTAATAGGGACCTCACTCCATCCTCTCCTCTTTCTTGCAACCATTGGGATTTTTAAAAATGCAGCTAAAATTTGTTTCACACAAGAAATCACAAGAAGAGTTGTAGCTGTCCAATGTTCACAGCAGGGAAGGCTTTCATAAGCTCTCCGCTCCCCTCTACTTGCAGCAAACACGCTCTGCCACGAGTTCACATCGTAAGAGGAACATACTCCAAGGGGAAGAATAAATCAATGTATTTTATCTTGGATTACCTCCTGTCACTTGCACTATAAATCTCTATTTACAGTGCTTTCTTCACAGCTAGTGAAAAGAAAGTGTTATATCAATTAAAAAACAACTGATAGGGAATGGCTCCCTTGGAAAACCATAATACTGACAAAACTGATTTCAGGCCCAGTTTGACAGAGACAAATCTGCATGACACCCCCAGTTTTTCCATATCTACATTTTAAATTGTGCCTTTCAGACATACACTAAGCAACAAAAATAGCATCTGTCATGTGAGGTGGTTGTTTTTCCCGTTGTTCCTAGAGGGCAAAACTCCATAGGAAATCCATATTAATTGAACACATGAAATTCACACTTAGCTATGTGTATACATTAGCAGAGGCAAAGTGTACTAAAGGAAGCAAAAATAAAGAAAAAAATGAACAAATAAATTCTGTTTCAAAACAATTCTGAAGAAAGAACAGGACTCTAGCAGTTTCTGCTGCTAGTCAGTGAGATGAACCTGCATGTTACATCTCCCTTGCCACAAACAAGGAGATAATAGAACTGAATGTTACAGCCTCTGGGAGAAATGGAGAGGCTAAAGTATGAGCCAGCCAGAAAGGATGGGGATGCAAACCTTCCTTTGATGTAATATTTAATATCAGTCTTTTCAGTTTGGATTGCTGGGAGAGAATGAGCAAACACATCTTTAAGACCCAGTGACAAGTCACTCACAAGAAACCTGCATCTGCAATTTAAAAAAAAAAAAAGGAGAGAAAGAGAGGCATAGATTAAAAGTCCATGTGTGTAAGCTGTGGAAAAGTTGAGAGAAATAATAAATATCACTTTTGTATTATATTTTTAGATGCTCAAATTGAAATTAGCCATCTTAGCCTCTCTACTTATTTAGTACAGCATTTATAATCTACATTTTTTTCTGAGCATTTAAACCACAAATGCTCAACACTTTACATAGCAGTTAAAGTTCTATTTCTAAGCAGATTTTAAAACTTTTCCTTCATACATCAAGGAAAATCAATATTGGTAGTGTACCTTAAATACAAACACTTATTCATTTTTTATAATCTTCACAGAGTTTTGTTGTCTATGTGTGTATTTAAGTGAGTAGATTACAGAAAATACAAAAGTAACCAAGAATGATCAGGAAATGTTGCCTCTAGCTGAAAATTCATACAATATCTGTTAGCAGAGATTTATATTCTGAAAGTCATGGGTCTTTAAAATGACTTTTCAGTCTCCATGGAGACTCTTCAATGGGTTAGTTACTGCAGTCAAAGCTTAGATGTATAAACAAAAGCATGGGTACGATGTCTAGAGGGGAAGTCTGAGTTTATCTGAGATTGTTAAAGGGCTTTTCATACTATCTACCACAGTAAAACAGTCTTCTGGATCCAGTGGGTTATTAAGAAAAAAAACCCTAATCTTTTCCTCACATTTAAGTTAAGTTTTTAAAATCTAAATAGTTATTTACGTGTCCTTCTTTTTGCCCTCCCAAAGGAGAGAACTTCCAGGGCTCCTATTTTCAAGAAATTTGGGATATGTTACAAGGTCTTTTATAAGACTATCTAAACGGCAAGCCTTGAGCTAAAGTTTAATTTGTTTTAATTCCAGTTCTATACTTACATATATCTCTCTTTCCCAGTAAAGTCACACAAGGAAAATCCAGGCAAGACCTGTCATGCCAGCTTAATGTGAAATGTCCCAGGAGGCAGAAGGGAACTGTACAAGCGGGTGACAAGACCAGGCACCTCTTAAAGAGACCAAAAGTGCTGTCCCACACAGCAAAGAGGGAGTGCAGGCAGAGAGAGTGAATGATCTGAGGCTCCGTCTCCTTTTTGGAGAGGATGGCGAAATCCCAAATGGACATAAAGGAGGTTTTTAAAGAAAGGATTTGAAAAAAGAAATAGGTCCTTCTAGCCAGCCAGGAATAAGCAAAGGTGTTTGGCAAGAGTGGTAGTTATGTTGGAAAGTAAATATATTTCTAGTAGACAAGGACTGAAAGGTAATCAGACATCCTTCAGAGCTTTCCTCAAGACAGCTTCTGCAGTAAGTGAAGGGCAGCAGCTCTTGCTGAGGGGCACGGTCCTCGCAAGCAGGAGTGGGGCCACAGGGCTGTGGGAGGTATCGCAGGGGCCTGCAGGAGCCAGAAAATGCCACTAATCAGAGGGAGCTGAGAGAGGGCTGGGGAATGAGGCAGCGTGAATCATCCCCCACAGCTTGAGGACCTGTCTTCAGACTGTGACTGGGATGGAGCAGGAGGACTCACACGCCAAAATCACTGGGGTGCTGCTGTTGGAAGCTTGTCTTTATTTGGTATTTCTGTTGATCTTTATTTAATTGATACATGCCCTCATGCTGATTTTTCTCCCTAGTGTCCACTGCAGCTCTTTAAAAATCATTTCTCACTATGCTGTGGCTATATTCCATGTCCTCTAGCCTATTGACATCTTCATTTTCATTGGTTGTCTTAGTTTTATTCCTGAGTCCAGAACACCACCATCTTCTCTTCCAAAAAATTGGGTTTATAGGGGATAACTTAACTGGTGAAAGGCTTCATGGGAAAGTATAAAGGAGGAAGGGAAAAGGCTTTTGCTAGGAAGAAGGAGAATGCTGCAGACTGGGAGCACTTCATAAAGTAGAAGGAGGTTTGTAAAATGTATTTAAACAAGTCTTGGAATAGTTCTGTTTTCACTTAGGGTCTGCCAGGGCTCACTCGTGGACACATACATATTGCTGGAAAGTCTCTGAAGCAGCTTTCTTGCATTTCAGTCTGATTTTATGTAATAAACTGGGGAAGTTGACTTTTCTGACAGCAAAGGTTATCTTGAGAACAGTGCAGCAAAGACCAAACAAGGGTGTTTCAATATTGATCTGGTATATTCATAGCACAAAGCCGAAGCTGGTAATGACAGTCCTTTCTCCACAAAATCATTTCCTGAGCACTAAAGGCTAAAATGCACTTTCAAAGCACACTCAGCTTAAAAGAGCACAGAACTGTGCTATCCAAGTGCTGGGATGGCTTGGAAAAACACAGTTATCCCCTCTTGTATGGGCAGCACCCTGCTGTAAGAACAGAGTCAGCTCTTCTCCCTGAACATGGCTGGTAACCCACATTGCTTTCTGGAGGAAGAATTTCAAGTACTAGAGTTCATCCCGTGAGTTACTGAAAGGTGATAATAGTAAAGGTTTGCATTAAACTACTGAGCAGATTAAGGCAGTTCATATTTCCATGAGGTGTGCAAAGCAAGGACAGCAGGACACAGTCTCCCGTGCTCCTCTGTCCTATTATCACATAGAGAGGAAGTGCTTAAGTTCGCTTTTAAGGCTTCCAGACTAAAGCTGCCTCATATGCAGCCAGCTTATTCCCCAGCCGTGGACAGACCTTGCTAGCCTCTGTCTGTGCCTAGCCAGTCAGGCAGAACTGGGGGGGCGTTTTGAAGTGCAAAATTGCATTGTATGTGCATGTTGAATTAAAATATTACTATAGAATCCCACAGACTGCATGGTCCCTGTCATTACATGCAGGTGGGTTTTGCCTTTGTAAAGGCAAAGGTCTTCTGATGTGCAGCATTCTGACTGAAATACAGTATATTGAAACCAGTTTCTAGACTTCATTTTCTTTAATAAAGTTCTTGAAGGAAATGAATAAAAAGTAAACTTTACAAGCTGCAGAACCTGTCAAAGCAAATTATAATGTAGGCTCATTCTTATTTAGTAGAATACTTCAGTCATCAGTTGTCTTATTCCATGATGTATGTACACGTCCCATTTGTTTCTATATTTCTTACGCTTATTCACCCTGTAAATAGTGCTTTCTTGTAGTGGAGTCAACACCAATCTCTCTTAGACTTGGACTGACTTGGACTAAAGATTGTGATTTTGAAAAAAGGGGTTTTCTCCTAGTAGTGAAAGTCACAAGGAGATGAATGGCAGCATGAAGTAACTATCTTGATATTTGAATTTATTTAAGTTGTTTTTATTAGGGATCACTGATATGAGTATTAATTAAAAAAAATCTAGGAAGTGCAGCACTCCTTTCTTATGTGGTAAGATTCGAACAGAAAAACTAACTCACTACATTCTGCATGAGAATCCAAGGGAGGAAAATGCTCATAAACACAAGTGTTTGGATTCACTTTTAAGTATTAAGTCATTCAGTCAGTACAGATTTCATTACGTTCATTTTTACTGTATTGCTTTTTGGAGTTTTGTTTATGCTGAAGGCACTATTGCACTTTCCTAGGTCCACTTAATTGAAAACTATTGATTCATTACATTGGTTTCTCTCCTTTTTGATTTTTTCCTTTTTTACAGCCATGGCCAATTTCATACACATAAGAACCTGCTGCAGAGACAACTGAATTCCTCCACACTATTAAAAATCAGGGTTTAAATGTCTTTTGTGTTCTCATCTTCAGCTATAGCTAAGGCCATCAAGGATGATATCAGCCAATCCTTCCTAATTAAGTTTCTGAAAAATATGAATGCTTGGAGTATTGCTTATTTAACATTCAGCAGTTAATCAACATTTTTAGCATTTTTGATTCACATTTCCTGGTGATTATTTTTTTCTGAAAATTGAATTCTGCATTCATAAAAAAAGACCAGGGAAACTAAGGGAGTGGAAAGAGAGAATTTCTGTAAAGAATGCATACATACCTTACCATGGAGTACATGGTTTTCTTCTGAGTCTTAGCAATGAAGTCTGCTGGGAATGTCTTTCAGTTTTTCCTTAGGATTTAGACAGGGGGGGAAAGAAGCAAAAGGCATGAAGAAAATGAGATGGAATCTTTTCTGTTAAATCAGGTGACTATTTTGTTGTGTTTTTCTGCTTGTTCTCTGTGCACATAAAGCTGTAAATTAGGATATTTGGGGAATGTAGATTATTTCTTTGGGCTTTGGCTTTTGGGGAGATGACTATGTAATAAAGAAGAAAAAAGCATGAGTGAAAAATAAAAGGCCCAAATTAAAGGGCTATAAGAAAGGGGGTGTTAAGGGTGTGAATACTGAGAACCGTGCATAAGAAGGATAGGAAAAAATGGTAAGAATCATTTCTCTTTTTTGAAGAAAAAGAGTTGAGAAATAAAGTGGTTCTGATGGGCTTTCATCAGGTCAGCAGCATTGGCTGTACTCGTTCCATCCATTTTCCTTTTTGGGAAACTTCCCATGTCTTCACTGACGGCTGACAAGTGGTGCATGTTTGGTACCAGCTCACCATGACGCGAAAGAGCAGTGTTACTCAGCCTCCAGGCCAGGGGCAATTTAAAGCCAGAGCAAGTTGTTGTATTTGGAAGTCACAGGAAATCCCTCTGCTCAGCTAGGGCACATGCTAGGGGTGGCCAAGGTTCCTGGAGCACCAGCGTCCTTGGTGTCGTCAGCAGAGCTTTAGACCTCCATGGGACGGGGTTTGAGAATATAAGTCTGTCAAGTTTTAAACAAATTCCAGACAAATTCTAAGACAAAATGTCATGTTCACATTAAAAATACATCAAAATGTATGCCTCCTGTCATATATAACACTGTGGAGGTGAAAAAATCAAAATAAAATACACTGGAGCTGAGCTTGTCTCTTCCTCCAGACATTTATTGCTTTGCTCAGTGTATTAATTCATTGCAGCAGCTAATTCATTATATCCATTTATTTAAAAACAATACTATGTAATCATATATCTTTAACTTAGTGAACAGGTGGCAACTACAGTATAAACTAGAAACGTAACAAACAGCAGTGTCTGTTGAGCAAAGCACATCCAGCCTTTGTTGTCTTACACATTAAAGAAGACAGAGACACCATTTTTTTAAGTATCTAAAAAACTTCATCCAGCCTGTTGCTTCTCATGGTGATTAAAAGGACATTGCTACTGTATACCTTGAGCAAGTTAAGTCTTAAAGTAGGTCATACTTTACAATGCTACAATAAAGTAGCATTAATATTGTGTAATTACTCTGGCTATACTTCACACAAATTATACATCCAGAGTGCTTTATTGTCATTTTCACATATGTATGACTGTTAAAGGAGTACTTGGAAGATCTACCAGTAGAATACCATTTTTCAATATTCAGAATTGAAGAAATAGTTGTGTTTCAGCTCTTCAGCTTAAGCAACTGTGCTGTTGATGTGCAGCCTGTACAATATCAGTTTTCCCACATATATTTCAACCTGATTTTTGGTGTTGGTGATCTGTACTGAGCTATGACCAAAAAAAGGAAAAAAAAAAAATCTAGGGAAGAATAGAGTCAGAAACATGAAAGTATTAACTTACAAAATATTTCTGCTTTAGGTAAAATGCGATCTGTGATACACCATTGACAGATGTCCTAGGAAGGAAGATGTTAATCTTCAACTAGGCAGATTTAATTAGAATAATGGAAGGATAGGAGAAAGAGGTCCGTAAAATATGTTACTTATACTTGTATGTCAATACATAACAGGAAAAGCAGACAATTGGACTTTGGGGACATTATGAACTGCAAAGAGATTATAGCCTAATTGTTGACACTTTGTCCATATGAATGATTTTTATGATGGCTTTTTAAACTGTATTGTAAGAGTGTCAATAATTATCTGAACTGAACACAGTATACACTAAAGAAGGACCTAGAAATAAATGCTCTGCTAATAATTTTCAGCTATGCTGTGCTAGATACATGCCCAGCATTTTAAAGACAAGTAGGTCCCTGTGTACAGATAGGGAGCATATCCTCTCTGACCTGCAGCTGGCTACATCACTGGGCTGGGCAAGTCCTGTTTCTGTGGCCAAACTAAACCAAAATATTTCAGTCCATCCAAGAATCTCCTCTTTTATCTCCAAAAGAATATTATTACCAAAGTAAGAACTAGATGGGGGGAAATAGCAGAGTGAAGAAAATATTTTGTCCTCTCCTAAAACTGGTAAGACTTTGTGGTGAAAGGGACTGTGTGTCTTGCAAAGGACTCTATTCTGTTTTGTTTCCACAGGTTGGGCTTCTGAGGTACCTTTACACCTTTTTTGGTGTTTTAAATGTTTTCAGACCTTTACCAAGGACCATGAGGCCCAAAAATATCCCTTTTAAAAAAATTACATGTAATATCACAGTCTCAAAAGCTGGTATTTGAAAGAAAATGCTGAGTTTTATGAGAAATTTTAAGAGAAATGAAATCTTGGCATTTGGCAATCTTGGCTGCAAACATATAACCTTTAATATATTTCCTTGCAAGAAACATACCCTGCCACAAACAAATCCATCTGTTTTCTCTGGAAATTATTAAAAAATGGATGGCTTCAGAAAATATCATATAAACAATGACCTTAAGAATGGCTCTAAAAATCACATTGTCACTTAGATACAATGATTTGAACTAGCTGTACATTAGGAATGCAACCCAATCCTATTTTCACAGTATTGCTTTATACAGTTCCCAATTATTTTATTCCTTCATCATGTTCAGTTGAATTTCAGTTGGTGAGGTTTTGGCTTTCCTTTCTTTCTGCTCATTCCCCTGCTTGGGCTTTCCATGATGCCAAGGAACAGAGAGTAAATTCACCCAGAATAGTTCAGACCAGATGATAATTGGTATATGCACTAGGCAGGAAACATGACTGCTTCTGGGATTTGATGTCAAGTCTCTGTGTGATGCTGCATTGCATTGTATTACCTAGACATCCAGACTACCTAGGAGGATCCCTAAATTAGTAACACATGGTGCTGTACACATGCTCTCCATCTGTATCTGTGTGTGTATATCATCCCTACATTAATTATCCTTTCTGTTTTCACTTTCTTATACCCTGAAGTTTAATAGGATATGATGACGAAGGTAGATTGATTTAGTCACAGTTACCCTTCTATTGTTAATGCATTGCATTAAAGGTCTTATCAGAACTGAGTGCTAGTTGTTATAGGCTCCATGAAAAAATGCCATGTAAAATGTCAGTTCTTACTGATAAATAAATACTGATAAACAAAACAAACCTTTGGAGCTCAGGTTGTGGAAGACAAAATAATGCTAAATATCTGGTGGAACTTTACCTCAGGTTTCTAAGTTCTGCAATAGGATGGGGAGTGGCTTGTTTCCATAAGCAATTGTTCACCTATATTCATTAAGTAATTATTGTAAAGAAGATAATATGTTGACCAAAACATTTTTAAGTGTTCACAAGTACTTCAAATACATTGGAAACAAATTCTTGCCAAGGAGATTATCACATCCTTCTACACTTTTGCTTTTCTGTTCTCAACTATCTTTCTCACTTGAAAGGCCTAGAAGTGTAGAGGAAATGAAGTAATGCTTTTAAGCAGTACACATATACTCAGTGTCGATAGGAAGACATTTTTGTATAAGCTTTGCAAAAAGTTCCACCTTAAATCCATACACAGCAGTTGGAAATAGGTCATCACTGAGCATCTTGTTGTTTGATGAAAGCATTCAAACCTGTTTCCAAGGTAACCAATCCCATCCTCTATAAATCTCTGCCATGCTTCCACCTGCTTTGTGAAACTGAATGCTTTTTTCATTTCCTTAGGTATACTTTAAACTTTAACACACACATGTACACACACACCACGTGCTGCTTGCTTTCCACTGTGATGAAGGAGACAACAAAAGTAAATAGGAGGTGGTTAACATTTAAACTGGTAACGCAGGTGTCTCAGTAGCACATTTTTAGAGGTATTGTAAGTGGTGCCAAGCAGCACTTGAACAAATAGGTCTTACAGGAAAGGCAGATTAATTTTGGTTTAATTCCTGGGTACCTGGATGTCAGGTCACTGTAGTCTCCTTTGTTCTCTGCTCTCTACACAGGCTACGAAGGATACTGTATTTTATAGAGAGTAATAAGGATGTGTCAATAGAGGCAAATGATATTCAATAATACGATTTAATGCATAAATTGCCATCTTCTCTGTTGCATTAGGTAGCTGCTCCACACATCTGATGATAGCATGTAAAGGCAGAACACGTACTTTAGAGAGTTCTCTTTGCACATTCCACTCACTTGTACACACATTAAAATATTTTCTGTAAAAGGTCTGAAAGACCACTCCTTTTTTTCTTAAAAATATTTTTTCTATTGAGACAGTAAGCCTTTGGGAGAGTTGGAATACAAAATGTATGGCAGGAGAGCACAGAAGAGGAAAGAGGGGAGGGAGGCAATGAAAAAAAGCCTTGGAAAAATATCTTCTTTTTTCTGGAAAAAAGCAGGGACATGATACCTGATTAAGGACATTCTGAATGTTGGCAGTATTTTACAGAAAACATGAACAATTATAATTTATTTTGGTTTTGGTTTATTTAAATATTGACCATACAGGTAATTTAGAATTTCCAAAATGGGTCTCAGAGTAAAATAAGACAAAGCAATTGCTGCAAGATGGAACCTGCTCCTGCTCTGATGCAGTAGGTGATGTATCAAATCTATAGCTCACTTTTAACAGAGGACTTAATAATGATATAAAACATGATCTTCTGTATAATAATCGAATAGTAATGCTCCAGATCTACTAATCTATTAATCATATAATTCACTAGTATTAATCAAAGAATGTCTAGTTTCCTTAAGTCATTCATAACATACTTCCATGCAGTGTGATACACACTTCCAGTTTAGCTTTTGAATAGCAGTTAGATAAAACAGCCTAATAAAAGATACTACCTGTGGCAGACAGTGTCTCAAATAAAAGAAACAAGTGATCCACCAAATAAAATTCTGCCAAGACCTCTTCAACTCCATATGAGTGAATGCAGTGCTGTTCAGCTATCCATGCCTTACATTTAATTTGTAACACCAAGGGTTATCTTAAACTTCAGTTTGAGAAGGTGTTGTAAATAGTCTTCTATTGACAGAATTAGAAGAAGAAAGCCACTGTAATGAGTAAACTTCAAGGCTTGCAATTACTTTGGGTAACTCTAGTGAAGGTGACTTTCAGAAGCATTTCCATCACTAGTGGAAGTTCTGCAGAGCCTCAGTGCATGGTGCACAGTTCAAGGAGAAGCAGTGAAATGGATTCATGTTTCTTTCATGAAAGTCATGTTTCTCTAACTGCCTTTTCAGGAAAATGTCTTATAACAATCCTCATAAAACACATCATAGGTCATTTCTGCCTACATCATCAGAAAAGCAAAATGCATCCTTTGTACATGAGATTATTAATTTTTAAAGTATTTATTTTACAATATTCATTAATTAAAGTTGTTGATACAGCCATATCCTGTTTAGGTCTTGTTTAATAGCCTTTAACATTTTGGTCACAAGAGAAGACCTATTAATTATGTAATTTTAAAAACTGCTTTTTATCTTGATCATACAGAAGTTGCAGAACATGTACTTGATGTTCAGGAAATTCCTACTTCGGGGGAGTTCTGGAGCTTGTCAGTAAATGTTTATCTTGGTAATTGCTCAGGTCACTGCTGGATTTTTTTTTACCTTTGATCTCTCTTTATATTTCTAGTCCAAAGTTAATTTTCTCTATCTCTTCATATCTAGCATCTTCAACCTCTTAAAAGTCTGTTTGCTTTCCACATGTACTGCATATTAATCAATGTTCATTTGTCTGTGACCCTTCAGATCTGTGTAAATATAGATGATTAAGCAATATGGTCAGTTAGTTATAATAGAATTAATTTCTCCTAACTTTCAGTTAAGTATTAGCCTAAGCCAGTTACCAAAGCTCTATTTAAAATCAAAGAGAAATAAGAACCTGGGACAGGAAATTCATCTACCAAACTTTCACAGTCATTATACAGTGGAATGAACTGCTCTCTGCCAGGTCCTGTGCCTTTGCTTTGACTATGGAAGGAGACAAAGCAACTGACTTAAAGTGGATGCCTAGGCTTTAAGAGGCTGAAGTTAAAAGTGTTGAATACTAGTCTTGCTGTATTTTATTCTGGATTTGTGATGGCTTACTGTTCCATGAAGAAGTCATGTAAAAATATTGTGGATGTTCAGGATCAAAATGTCAAGACACAGTATTTAACTAACTAGCTAAACAAGTATTCATTTAGTAGCTGTTAATGGATAAAGACATTTTGGGTGGATTTGGGGGCACAGGGCTGTTTCACCTAATTTAACAAATTATTGCATTCTTGGAGCAAGGACTCTCAATTTGTGTCAAATATCTTGGGTTTTATCTTTTGTTAGATTTTTATAACAATGGGACTTTGACAGTTAGGGAGGTTCAGAGACTCATCATGTTTTCAAATGTGGTGCCATAATGCATATAAAGGAATTTTCTCTGGAATAGAGTGTACGTAGCACATCTTCAAAGCACAAAGAGAAATTATGGTGTATGCCTGTGTGACTTTAATAAGAAGTGCAGCAAACTGATTTGCCATAGAAAAGGACATTCAGAACCATAGTAAGGCAAGCTTGTAAACTACATCACTAAAAAAGATGCTGCATGAAATCAAAATGCTCTCTGCCAATGGAGACTATGGGAACCCCAGAACAGTGTCTAGTTCACAGCCCTATGCTAGACATTCCCCATGGTCCACTGTCAGTGCTCACAATTTCTCATGGGCTATCCAACTTGTCTGCAGCTGAGGTTAATGATTTATTTTTCTTTGTATCTGGGTTTTTTTAAGTATTAAAGTACTGTTATTATGTTGCTGCTTCTAACCACCCTTTCTAAATTAAAATTATAATCCTTTAATATTTGTTCACAAGTTTCTAAACCTCTGATCTGTCTTGTTTCTGTCCTCTATAATCCACTCAATTTGTCTTAAAGTGTAGCTCGCAAAACAGAGCAAAAGTCCTTCAAATGCTGAGTAAAATGAATAATCCTTGTTCTTTATAACACCTCTTAACTCTGCAAAGAGTCAGATTTGTCTTGTCACTGTGTAACCCATACTCAATTTTTGGACGCTGCAGCCCCAGACTCCTTTTCTTTAGAAACACCATCTAGTCAGTTATTTCAAAGCTTATATTTATGCATTTGCTCTCTTCTTCCAGAAGGTAGCGCTTTGCACTTGTCTGTATTAAATTTCATCTCATTGATTCCAGATTGCTCCATCAGTCTATCAAAACCATTTAGAATTCTGACTCCATTCTCTGAAGTGCTTGCAAATACTTCCCTCCAGCTTGGTGTCTTCAGATTTGATCACTGCCTTCCTTATTCTGTCATTAATACAGCAGCAAATAGAAATGCACTGACAACCCATGTTCAGAGTGCCTTTCTAGTTTGACAGTGAATCATTCATAAGTAATCTGAGGGCAGATTTTAATTTTGTTCAGTTTCTTTTCTGCGTATTTCCTTTGCTGTTGTATAGAAAATTCCTGTTACATGTTAACCTTACCAAAATCAAGAGGAATCTCATTCATTTTCTTCCCTGTACCTGCCAGGTTAGTTAGCCTATCAATGAAGGCAACCAAATTGGTCTGACATTCTTTGTTATTGATGTAACAATGTCAGTAACACATTTATGGTGGCTATGTCTTATGGACTTGTTATACCTAAGGAGCCAGGAAACCATTCTGGTGTTAAATATTTCCAGGCATTAAGTAGGTTTATTAGTCTGTAATTCCTCAGCTTCTGCTTTTAACTTTTTTTTTTTTTTTTAATGTATTCTAAGCTTTCCTGTGTTTAATTTCTTGGATCTACTCCACAAGTACTCAAAGATAATCACTAATAGTTTAGAGATTACTTCAACAGTTTCCTTAATGCCTTAGGAAGCATCAGGGTCTGCTGACTTAAATATGTCTGAATTGCCTGAACATTCATTAAAATATTTGCTATTTTGACATGCATTTCTCTCCTGTTATTAAACTTCCACTATGCATGAAAACCAATCTTTATTTTAAAGACTGAATAAGGCATCAAGTACAGGGTATCAAACACTTGGACTTTGTCAAGCCATCATAACTCTTCCCCACTCAGTCAGCAAATCTTTATTTCCCCTTATTTCCAGCTTATTTCTAATGCATATATAGAACTTTAAATTTGAATTTTCTTATTTTTATATTCCCCCCAAAATTGTGTGAGACATAACTCTTGCTCCTTGTAAGAATCCATTTCTTACCGAACCAGAGGGAGTCAGGTAGGTACTCCATGGCTTGTTCCATGGAAAACGCCATCACCAATCCCTTGAAGGCATTTCCGCAAATGCAGTTTCTGTGCGGGTACATTCTCCTACTTTTTGGGTACTCTGGAAAATACGTTGGAGGGCTAAGCACTTTTAGTAAGCTGCACCAATATCCCCACTTTCAGATTCCTCTCCACCTTAGATGAGGAAACTTTCAAAACCGCTCCTTAGTCAAGTCAGGTTACATGTGAATGCAAATAAAATCTGCTTTTATTGGACCAAGCAATACAGCTGGAATTAAGAGACGAGATTTTAAGCTTTTTTCCTGAAGACTTAGAGAAAGGTATATGTGGCTGAAAGCTTTTCTGCTTTCCCAGCTCTGTCACTTGGCCTAATAAAAGGTATTACCTCCTTGGACAGTCTCCCTGTATGCAGCTGACATTCTGTAGACGGTTTCCTTATGCAGCTGGTTAAGAATTCTTTCACCTGGAGTATTGTCTGTCTTAGATTTTACTCCTCAGGGTCAAAATATTTTTCTGATGGAAAATGCTAGCTTTTATAACTAGGCTTCTTAAAGTCCTACAGGAGATTCAGACAGATTTAATCTTTCCTTCCTATTCAAAGAATGGTCTTAATGCACTACCTAAATTAAGGAAAAATTTAAGTCTTCAGAGACACAAATGCCAATTGGGTGGATGAGGAACTCTGTGCTGTAGTTTCTTAGTCAATTAACAACTGTTTGACTGAGTGACTGAGAGTCACCTCCTCTGCTATTTTGTCAATAAATATGTATTTTTAGCTGTAAAATGACCCTATCCACTGAATCTTATATTTTATATTAGCAGATATGCTTCACAGAGAAATATGAACAGGTTAAATGCATGTAATAAAACTGAATTTTGACTGAGAGCAGACAAAATGGTCATATCTTGTACACAAATCCTTGGCACAATGGTAAATCTTTGAGATGATTGACTTCAAAGCCTCTTGCCAAGGGATATCATAAAATACTGATGTGTGATGTGTGTGAGGAGGACAACAATGCCTTGACTAGTGTGTGTTGCTTACACTTCTGAGTAGTCCTCTGTAGGTCTTCATAATTTTCCATCCATTTCTGATTTAACAAAGATAATTCAGCCAAAGTGGTGGAAAACTTTTACATACCCATTATGACAGATTTGAAGTTGGTGCCATATCTTTCTTCATCCTACTTAACAGTTCTACTTCCCCCAGTTTCTCTGTGTAGGAATGCCATAATGTAAACAAAAATAATTTTGGAAAAAGACTATGTATATTACATCAAAATACTAATTTCAAAATATCTTAGTCCTCCTACAGAATATCTGTTTTATTTATGCATTTGTCTGTTCCCTAATTCTTTGCATAATTAGTAGAATCATGTGTAGTGTCAAAACTGAAAAACAGGGAGATCTGAGCAAATCCTTCACTTTTATGCACAAATCAAAACCCAAAATTTTCAGCATTCACAGGGAATGGTACAAGTGTTGCTGTAACTGTGATGGTCTAAAGATGTAAGTAGAGAGTCAACAATACGCAAAGTTATTAATTTTATTAAGCCACTCATTGTATTTGACAATTGCAGAGAATGGTTTGGATTGCTTTGAATCACTCTAAATTCAAGTCACAGTAAGGCAGGATACAAATAGTTTTGTTTAAAATGCACACTATTTTTACAAATATTTATGAAAGGAAGTGTTGGCAAGCTGGAAAAAAAAAAGCATACTTTGTCTACTTACACAAACATTAAATCAGAAGGACCTTTTCCCACTATGTAATTTATTTGTTTGCAGCTGAAGAGGGCACTGACTAAATTCATGCTCTCTAGGTCTTTTATCATGGCATGTTGTTCAAGCTCTCCTTCCTAACATCTTCAGAGAACATCGGGTTTCTGCTGTATGTAGATTCAAAGATTTTTAAACAGCCTGTTCTACTTGTCTACAATTATTTGCAAACTTGTCCTTTCTGTGCTTTGCTTTTTTGTAAGAACTACTGGGCTATAGGAGGGATAAAAGCATCCCTATAATCTGTACTTATCAGAATGCTTAATTTACTTAGTGCTGTACCCAAGCAGACATCTCCACTTTGTGTATGGCTGTCCTTATTGGATTTAATGGGAAAAATTAGACGTTGAGCATGAAGAATAGAATTAATTTCATGTAAAAGGCTGAGGTCTGGAAAAGCTATTTTTAAATACCTTTTTTTGAGGCCTACAATTTTGTAAGTCTTATATGCTTTTCTCAGATACAATTACTGTTGTTTAGCTTCCATCTGCTACAGATTAAATAAAGATTTTTGTTGTTGTTGTTATTTCTATCCATTGGTTACAACAAACCAGATGAAGATTTTCAGCTTCTTGTGTTCATGTGCCCTAAAGTGGTCATAAATCTGGCTTGCAGCTAAGACACCTGAAACCCCACCACAGACTTTCACCCAAGTACCAGGCAGCTGTAGTCTACTCAGTTATTCAGTCCACTGTAAGACAACATAATAATTTTTAGTATTTTTTTGAAAAATCTCAAAAATAACTGAACAGTTCTGCAGAGTGAATATGACATGTTTCTGTCAATGAAACTAATAAATTAACTTGTCTGAACTAAAAATAAATGTAAAGGACCAAAAATAAATGTAAAGGAAGACATTACTTGTTTTAGATACATAGGACAGGGACAGTTCACAGGGCATAAAGTTCCAATTTCCACATCATACAGTATGTTTTTTTCTCAAGTCTTGTTTGTATCTCAAGGCTGGTTTTATTTACACATTTCTGTGCCAGAGTGACTAGAACTGAGTATCTGGTTCCAAACAAGCTTCTGCAAAGAACTTATGTGTTGGAGTTATTGGTTTTTTATGATGAAGGTCAAGTGAAATTATGCTGTTGATATGATGGCCATGTGTCATTAAGAACAAATGAAGGAACCAGTAAAAGTTCCTGGTTTGGAAAAAGCCAGTTAAAAAGTTGAAATTTTCTACTCTCTCTCTATATATTACATACAATATTTTGGAAAAGAAAGAAGATATGACTGAGCTGGAATCATGAGATGTTGGTTATCCATAAAGCTGGCATTCAACTGACAAGAGGTCAGCATCTGCCCTGTGCTAGTTACCTTAGGCTCACTTTACAGTCAGTGCAGAGAATTGGGCACTTTTTTCTTATAATTTGTCTCATCCCAAGACAGATATCTAAAATGGGTTGTAAGATATCTAAAACGGGTTGTGTGGTTTGTGCTTTAAAAGTACCTTTCTCTCTCCAGTGAGGAGTCAGCAGTGACAGATCTGCAGTCATGAACACTTACACTGTAAATGTCTCAGGTTAGGTAAGGTGGAGCCTATCTATGTATTTAAAGGCAGAAGGCACCGAAACAGCCAAAAACCAAAAAGACAAAAAACATGAAATATGCTCCTCCGAGAAAATGCAAGGAGTTATTTGTGCGGGCATTTCTTTGGGGAATAAGCTGGTTTTATGAAGTTTGGGAACTGTGCGAAAAATTACTATCTCCTATTTAATTTATTCTGTGACCTCAGTTTTGAGCACATTTTTTGTCTACAAGACATTTATAAGAAAACTGCATCAAAGATATGTGTGATACTCTCCTACAAAAATATAGAAATAAATAAACCAACAACCCCCCCCCAAAAGAACCCTGCCTACAAAACCATAGATTTAGCTAATGACCTTGGGCAAGAAGGAGTTTTTTTAGTATTATCCTCAATCATATTATGAGTGCAGCCAACATTTTGCTTGGTTATTTAACTGTTGCAGCATATTGAGCACCGGTTTTCATTAAGCAGCTTGCAATGACACTTGAGGTTTTTCCTAAGTGATTGTAGCTAATTTAGACTTCATTAGACAAGATGAGTAGTCCAGATTATCCCTTCTAATGTACATGTTTTAAATTTATCAACACTAAATTTCACCAGCCATGACTCTGTCTATTCATTTAGATTCCTTTACTCCTGCAGAATTCGTCAGTCATCTTCCATCCTGACTATCTAACATGGATTTGTCCATGTGTTGTCATTTTACTTTGTTTTTCAGAATGTTATTTTTACAATTTCACCAAAATTGGAGGCATTGCTATTCTTTTTCCATCAAATTAAATGTTGATTTTCTTCCCCTCTGTCTTGTGTCTCTTAGCCAGGTCCTATTCTGTGATGATATTTTAGTGCTGGTGCTATACTGAACTACTTGTGTTTACTACACAAACAGCTGCAACAGCCCGAGATGTTACTTCCCTGCCTCACCTATCTGTAACTGCTCTTCCTCCGTATTATTGCTGCTATACATAACTCAGCAGAATGAAACTTGTAGCTGCACCTCAACCAGCTCACAGCCCAGAGCCATAGTTCACCATCAGATAAGCTTATATGTTGCTGTTGATGCAGATATCTGACCAACATGTTTAGTCTGTGACATGAACACTCCAGCAGGAAGAGCAGAGAGATGACTGGGTTTTCATGTGTCCAAATCCTCAAGCTTCTTTAAGAAGTTTCAAACTTTTTAACAGTCCAAAAAAACTATGTCAACCAACTGGTTCACAGCTAAGAGGAAAACAGTTATTAAGCTTTATAGAAAACATTTCTTCAGAGTACTTGAGATGAGTACAATTTTTCTTTCATAGTTTTTGTGTGAAAGAAAAGTTATTCTCTCTGACAATGTAAAATTACACATAAAAACCTTGAAAATACAATAAATATCAAGAATTTATATTCTGGTTTTATTTTATTACCAAAGCCTCAGAATGCTATGAATTGGGGGAGGGGGGTGCAGTGGAGGTATTTCATGACGCCTGTAAAGCACCTCACATTGTTCTGTCATTATAGCAATAATTAGGAGTAACTTTAAATATAGAAGCATAGCTTTTTTAATATCATTCTTGTTTTTTCTTTAGTGCACACGGTTAGCTGATATTCAGCCTTTAGCACAGCAGTTTCTCTGTGATGGAGAAATTTGTTATATTATTCAGGTATAATATCTTTTTCATTTACAAATATGCATGTAGTGTCCTGTTTCCCTGAACACAGTAGAAGCAAGCAGGAGCCAGAAGTCTTCATGTTTATCAGTCCATAAAATTCTCATGTCTTCCTCCTGCATCTAGGTCTGGTTTTGGTTTCCTGACGTGGCTCTGTTTTGGCCCCAAGAATGAGACAGCTACAAACTAATGCTATATTGTAATCCCACGTGCTTTGCTCTAACCTGCTGTCTGTTTTAGTCCTTGGGCTTTTCCTTCAGCGCTTGCAGCTCTCTGTTATTGTCAAGTCTGAGGAAGTATGTGGCATACCATTGTGTTAATAACCATACATGAATATTAAAAAAAAAAAAAAAACCCAAACCCTGACCAAAAAAGTATGAGTAAAGCATGAGGAAAAGCATAAGGAATAAAGATATAAGGCAACACAAAGAAACACAGGATACCAGTGAAACAGTGAGAATTAGTATAATAATTTCATTCGCAGCATCCCAGCTGGCTACTCATTAAACAGAGACATTACTACACAGGTTGGTTTTCAGCAGAGATTTAAAGGGAGATAACATCATGCAGCTTTTTACAAAAGACAGCTTGAGAGAATGTGTGGAGGTTACTATTAGAATAATAAAACATGTTGGCCACCCAGGCTGGAGTTACCAGTAAGGCAGGGGTGAGATTTGGTGGCATCATGAGATACAGGAAACATGAGAGGTTTTGTACAGAAGTATTCCAACCAGAAGCAGTAATCTCAGATTTCAGAGAAAGAACAGCAACTTTCTTCCATTTATTTTCTTTGGCACTGAATGAATGAGCTGGATCATGTCAAGATCTCCTCAAGGTCAAATATGTGCATGTCTGACGTCCAAATATCACACACCATGCTGGGGACCCTTAGGAAGCACTGAAAATGGAAGCTTGCAGTTCTTCTCATGGCTTGTAGGCAAGCTCAGAAAGAGGGATGGTTAGCATTTCCATCCATTTAGTGTATCTGTGAAAAGTCAAGCAGAGCATAGCTCTAACCATTCTGTGACTATTCTAGTTGACAGTCCAAAAATAGACTCATAAATCCGTATTGAGGCACCTGAAAAACCACCTTAGTTTAGTAGAAGTCAACACCCAAATTCAAAGCTTAGGACAGCGGTTTTGCTTCAGATTTTGGATGTCCTTTCTCTAAAAATCATTGTCATCAACTTTGAAGTGTTACAGCACAAAATATGTTGCTAAAAAAACAAACCGAACCAAACCAAAATCTGCTAGGATGGTACAGTTAGTATCTGTCAGTGATTTATATAGCAATACTTCAGACTGCAAGTAAAAAATACTTCTCTTCCTCTTGTCCTCAGTCTGACAATTAAAAGTTGTGTTGTGTTTGCTTTTCCTTTGACCTCTTTAATCAAAGGTATTAGACCTCCCACTCTTCACAGTGAGTCCTCAGGACCAGTTGTGCCACCTTACTCCCTGCTGTGGATTTGCGGTCAGCAGTAAGACTGTTACAGTCAGGGTTGGAGCCCAGGTGTCCTGCTGTTGGGACATAGATTTAACAGGGCAGGCAACACTGACTGTTTTACCACGAATTCTTAGCTAAAGATCTGCACACGAGGAATGAGCATGCAGCATGCCTGAGGTATAATTTGGGGAAAACATATTTGCGCCATCTTTCAGGGGTTAAGATAGAGGGCATTATCCTCAGTTTCTTTCTACAGTGGTGTAGTGCAGGGTCTCTCCCTTCCCCCAGCTTTTAGCATTTATACCTGCATTAAAAAGTATTGCATATTCTTTTTAAAGCCCTGAACAAAGGTGAGGGACAGAGGCATATAAAGAGATTAATTTTGCATTACCTACTGTTTCTCTGCATGAGGGTTTTATAACATAAGTAATTTATTTGATTGCTAGGTATGCTTAAAGTGGTTGGCCAGAAAGCTCTGAACTTCACTGAAGTACAAAAAGCAAGCTGTTCATTTAATCAGCACATTTAATTCATCCTGCTTTGCATGCTGTGCCACGCTGTCTTCTTTCCATATAAGGATTCTGTGGTATCTTCCTGCAGCACCCCTGCCTCTCTTCTGAAAGCAGCCAAAGATGGCTTTGTGCATATTGCTTATATATGCTCTAGGCCCAACTCCTTTTCGGTGTGCAATGTAGCAGCTACCTCCTTCTCATATATCTCTTCTCTTCAGGTGAGTTGTTTATATTCAAGGGGGGGGTTTCGCACTGACTAAGAGCATGTTCTTAATTTATCTTGCTTTTAAATATTTATTTTTGCTCTGCGTGACTAAGTGGGAAGTGAACCAGCAAACTGAGTTTTGGTTGTATTAAGGATTTATATTATTTATAGGTGTCTTCTGCCTTTAGACGTTTCTTTTTGTTTAATACTGGTTATTCATCAGATTTCCCTTTAAGCAGCCATTGTTTAGAATCCAATGAGGGTTTTCTAATGCTATGCAAAAATTTTAGAAAAACCTTCAAGGCAAAACTGAGGAGAGAGAGGAAAGATTTTATAATTTAGCATATTATATTAACAAAAATATAGCATATTTGTTCTGGGCTTCAGTAAGATTAGGACTATTTGTTTTTTCTTTCAGACTTGCTTACTCAGGCATGATATATAAATATGTAACACGTAATTTACAGCAAATTAATAGGACCTTTCATGTCACTTTCAGTAGTCTTTATTTTTAGCTGGTTTACTTTCTTATTCTAAACTGTTTAAGGACGGTGTGGCACTTCAGCTTTCAGACTTTATCTGCCACAAATATTAGAAAATGTACTTCATTATCCCTTAGCATCTGTTCATGCATACCCCACTTTATGTAAGTGGACAGGTTTCAGGTAGCTCAGAATTTCTTTCTCAGCAACATCTTCTCTTCCATTCTAAGTCCTTCCCCTGCCAGATGTCCAGAGGGTAGAAGTTAAAATTTGTTTATGAAATGATTGATCTATTTGGCACTGCTGTGACAAATGGGAGAAGTGAATACAGATTTAAACCTTATTGTCCAGATTCTCTTCTCTACTTATGTGTGGAAGACCGAAGCTATCCATGCTCACCTGGAGGTCATGAGATTGCCATGGGAAGCACTAAGCCCATGGGACAAGCCCTGTTTCTCTGGCACCTCTCTGCATGTTCCCCAGAGGCTCTGTGGCCCTCCAGAAAAGAGAGCAGTTCAGTTGCATTTCAGTTCTTTCTGCTTCCCCTCTCATACCTCCCACATCTGTGCTTCAAGTTGGCCTTGGATTGCATGATTGTCTGAAAGGTAGTCATTGTTTGTGCCTTTGAATACAAGCCCTGATGAGACTGAACCACCTGCTTGAAATTTCTTCTTTTTTTTTCTGTTAATAGAGTACCGTTGACCTTCTCTTTACAAATTGATGGGTCCCACTGGCAGTCCCTCAATCTGCAAGTCCACAATCCACAGCACAAAAGCCTGCTTACAGAGGACATCTGGCGTCTGTGAGCAGAGCTATCAATAAAGTCCTCATGTTAGATAACAATCTGGAGATGACCTTTTAGCAGTCTTGGGCAAATCTTGAAAAGAAGGATCTATACTCAGACCACAGTAAAATTTGGCAGAGCTAGAAACTAACCACTTAAATTCCTTTTGTGACTCTGGCCTGCAGTCCCCATGCTTATAGAGTTAAATGAGCTCAGAGCAGCACACATTGCTAAGACAATGAGGGCTAGCTGAAGTTTCTGAGGTGCAAAGGTTTCATACTCGGCCATTTCTTGCTTTAGTCCTATCAGATGCTGGCAAAGTCATGTATAAATGAAGCCAGCTTTGCTGTAACCTCCCATTCAGCTGCAAACAGAGATATCACTTTCAAATGTTGCTACACAGAATTTAGCTTCTGTGAAATCCAGAAATTTTCCTATATGAAAACAGCCATGGCCTCTCTTTGTTGTGGGACCTGGTGGTTAAGACCATCAGGCTTTTCAGATACATCACTCCTCCGTTTTAGTCTTTTTTAGCTCTGCTGATCAGCATAGGAAAAGTCATGGTTATCCCCCAAAAACACTCACAGTCCAATGTGATGCCATTCACAGACAATGGTCAGATGAGGAGTTCTCCCCATGGACTTTCTAATAGACCTTTCTGAGTTACAACCAGCAGTGGTGGGTGAAGCTGTTAGTAGCACTTGGGCTTCTGGTTCCCTGTGTATAGAAGCAGTAGTGTTGCTTTTGCCGTCAGAAGTTTTAACAACTAAAATGATTGAAGTTTTAACTTTCCTGAGAAATAATGAATGCTGAGATTCTGCATAGCAAATTGAAGCTTCAGAAACAGGGAGTAGAGTCAGTGCATCTTCAGTAGTGGTCACAGACTTGATATAGCTGAACTAAACTTAAGGGAAGAAATGAGGTTTGTTAACCTTAGTATTTTCTTTTTTTTTTCTTTTTTTTTTCTTTTTTCTTTTTTCTTTTTTCTTTTTTTTTCTTTCCACAGAGCTGTTTTGTGGCAGTTGGATAAGTTCTTGGGTTTGCAAAAAAGAAAAAGACAGCGTTTGCCTTCCTTTTGAATACATGTGGTTACATTTGAGTATGTTTAGTGCTTCTTTTACAGCTCATTCTGGACATAAATAGTTAAATGGTTCATACCAAGCTGATTGCTGCAGCTTTTAGGATTCTCATAAGGAATTCTTACTGATTGTAAGTGATCCACAGAATCCCATTTTTCTTAATCAAGTTAGACTCCCTACCAGCACCTGGTCTGTGGGAAATATAGGTCCCTGCAACCACTGTCCTTCTATCTCCAGGCTGGAGTTTCTACACATCTCTATTGAGGAGGAAGAGGCAGAGCTAGGCCTGCAACTTAGTCCAGGGTCAGGATGATATCCTTAGGATCTCCACATGACAGAGGAGCATCACATTGGCTTTTCTCATCTGCTCAGCCTAGCAAACGTGCCCAGACCTCCTCAGAATTCTTCACGTCCACTCATCAGGGTTTTTTTCCACTTGCCCTGGGGATGCTTGGTTTAGACTGAAATCATACAAAGGAATAGGAGGAGAATAATACTCTGTCCGCAGCAGAGGTGAAAGAGGAGAGGCCCTCTACTCATTCTGAGAAAGAGGTCAGATGGCGGAGATCATAAATGAAAGGAGGAAAGGAAGCTGGATGGCAGGAGATGGTGCCACCTTGCCCTAGACTGTAACCCTTCTGCAGTTCTGCAATACACACACAGATGTACTCAGCTGTCCTAGTAGTCTGCCACAAGCTAATTAAGTCCTGTGTTTTTCCTTCTTGAGTTACAGATAGTGAACATGCCTTAGGGGATCAGCCTGGGCTAGAAATGTTTCATGACAACAAAGCTTATATAAGTTCATTAGCTAAACTATCTCCTGAGTGTTATAGCTCTGCTGATATCTTTCTCTGGTATAAGGTAAGTCTGCTTGGATGTTTGCTAGTTATATCTGTAAAGTAGAGGTGTATGGGGAACCTTCACCTGATACTGTTATTCTGTAGACAAATCTTGTAGTCTATTAGTCAGTTCTGTAACCCTGGAGACCTTGAGAACACCCAAAGCTGTGGGTGAGACTCCTCGGAATAAATTTAGCTGATACATTGCAGATGTCCATAACCAAATTAAAAGCATGAGGATCTCTTCTAGTCAATGGCAAAAACCAGACACTTTTCGCTCATTACTCATCTCATTCTAAAGTAGTTGCTAGAATAGACCAGATGAATTGCACCCAAAAAGACCTCTGCCAGCCCATCTGTGTCAGAGCTGTGAAGAGTTGTGACTCTTAAACTGTCTACCTCTGCCAAGACAAATATCTAATAGGGATGTGCTTTTAAAGGCAAGAGTTTTACTGCTTTATTTTGATTTGCTATAGGATCAGAGTTGGCAGTGCATGATAGTTTATTACATTCCAGGGCAACACCCAGTTTTGTTGATATAGTTACATCCACACTGGAAACACTTTCTGGTAAAGTGCAGTCATTTCCTCTGCTCCATGGCTTATAAAGACCTGTTGTCCAACTCATTCATTCACACTTTTTGCAATTGTAGGCTTTCACTTCTGGAGCAATGCATAGGAAATGTTTTATTCTCTTGATGTTCCAGTACATAACTTCACTCTACCACTCTGGGGATGCACAACAATTTCACTGATGAACTTTTGATTTTGTGATGCTTGCCCTTATAAGCTTTCCATCCAAAGGTTACTGTCTACCCAAGCACCTGTTTAATGCCCATAGTTATGTCCTCAGAGAAGGGTCTCTAGTCGCTGAAGTCAGTGACAAAGTGTCAATAAGACAATGTTAAACACTTCTTTTTTATTACTGGAGAGAAGCTGTAACCTTAAAAATGTGTTAGCTAACATGGCTTAAACAGTATGCTTTAAAGATATCACAGGCAGAGTGAGATAAACTTTAATTTATGAAAGTTCAACATGAGCCCTAGGAGAGGTTAGGCTGTATCATATTGAAATGCCACTGTGTTCAGTTTTCAAAAGTGTTAGAAAGTTTTAAATCTAATCTCCAAATTTTTTACTAAAAAATTGTATTCATGCCTGCATACGTTGCTGACAGCTTCCTCCATACTCAGGGTTTCCTTTTAAATCTGGCTTCTGGGGTCAGTGACAAGCACTATACTTTTGTTTTAAGAATTGTGATGGAGAACAAAATTCAAATATATAATAGCTATGGCCTGAGAGGCAAACATATATATATACATACATACATATATAAACACAGTCTTTTGATTTGTGAATCAGGTAGCAGCACTACTGATATTCTGAATGAATACACAACTCTTTCATTTTTTTACAGTTTTTTTTCTTGCTTTATTTTTAATCCTAGAAATAAAATCTAAAGTCTAATGCCCTCCATCATCCTCTGTGAGTCAGCAGAAATAAGCCTGCAGTTTACGTACTTGCAGGGTGAGTCAGCAAGACAATCCTGCTATGCTGTGCCAGGCAGGATGTAGACAGTGAAATGGTTTTTATTTTGATCAGCACTATCCCAAAAGCAGTGTGACCAGACTAATTCAAAATTTACCTTCAGGTCCTCAAAGAAAGAAAAAAAAAAAGGTGCATGGTATATGACTTATATTCGTCTGATTAACGAATACCAGTTAACAGTGAGATTAAGGTAGTGGCCATTTTGCCAGTCCATTTTCGGCTGTGTGTGGAAAAAGGGAGAAGCTCAATAGTTCAGATGAAAACTAGGCCACACATGTTCTGACTCAAAATTTCAGACCCCAAATTTCTCATGCTTGCAAATGTACAGCCACAGAGGGAAGTTACTTCCAAAGAGGTATTGGTGCAAGGACACAATGGTGGAATCATATTTTTATGCCTAGGGTTCAAGTACAGCTCTGAATGTACCATTTGTTCTTCTTCCAGAAGATAACAAGATAAGTAACTTTAAAGACAAAATGCTGATAGGATTTATACTAGTTCTGGTATAAAACGTACTATTACAGAAGTAACATATCCTTCATGTTTCAGTAAAACAAAGCTGTCTATCTTATCAAGAAGTAAAATGACTCACATGATAGCCCTGACACATGGCTTGCAAGCTGGATGAATCCTTAACAAGGATAGTCCATGATAGTTTATCACAGGTGGCTTCAATGACCTAATAAGCTCTTTCAGTAATTAAAATTAGACCTAATTTTTTAACACCTTCATTAAACATGAACACACGCATTTCAGAACACAGTTTATATGCATATGAGACTGAGTTGTTTATGAGTTTGTGTAAAATACCAAATGAGAAAAATAACCCAAAATGATCTAACAAGACCAGATATAAAAGAAGCAATAACAGAATTCATTTAAGCTTGAAAAAATGAAAGCTAAAACAACAGAGGAAATAAAATCCAAACCAGTGAATTTGAGAAGTGAGAGGAACTTGGAAGGCATTCCTGGCAAAACAGGCAGAAAGGGATTAATAGCCACAAATATGCAATGAATTTAATAATGAGACGTGGCAGTAAAAAGACAGGGTCAATCCAGAATTCCAGAGAATTGTTTAATGAGAAGTTCCCTAAAATAGGGACATTTTGTTGCCAGATACTCACCATATATATTGCAAATATGAATCTGGATTTGCTATTTAAAAGAGAAAAAGGAAAAATAAATAACTTTATGTGACCCAGCTAAAGTATAGCTATAGAACTATCAATGTTGTTACAAACCAAAAGAACTTGACTGTGCCTGTAAAAACTTTGCTACTTCCAAAATGCCATTGCTGTGCAGGTGCTCTTTGAGATTGAAGGTGAGAGGCTAACAGATAACCGCAGAAGTGCAAGAGAAGCTCTTCAGCAGAGTAGTGCAGTCTGGCATTAAGGGACCGTTGCTGGTGCAGTAAAGAGGGAGCTATTACATACGAGCAGGTAGGACCAAAAGGACTTGCTCAGCATCAGTATTGCTTGCTTAACTGGTTTGGTTTTTTTTTTTTTTTAATTATTAAAATCACTGTGAGAAAGAAAAACAGCAAATGTGAGGACACATACATATGTGTCTGTACCTGTTTCCATATATATATAAATGAATTAAAAATGGCAAGCAAAAAATATATTTTTAAGTGACAGCAAATTGCTCATTTACTTAAAAGTGTAATATACTCAAACAGATGCTGTAGTTGCTTTAGTAAATGACTTCAGTACTCCCTTATTTCACAGCTACGTTTTTCAAATACCAGAGTTAGGATCAGCTGTATTGATTAGGGTCATTACTCAGAGCTCCAGTGACAGTCTGTGCAATCAACATGAATTGGTGATAAACAGGATCATTTATTTGGAAGCATCTGGAACATGAAAACATGGGAATAGTCAAAAGATGTGCAAGTGCAGACTGTATTTTGCCTTTTATTGTTTCCATGAATATTATTTTCTTGTAAATACTTTTTTCCATCTCCTTTCAAACCCTAATTTTTTATGATTGTGTGCACTGTGTATGTGTAGTAGTAGCTTTGAAGGATGATAATTTAATGGTGGCTTTCTCAGTGGGGAGAAAATTAAAATGTACAGCCTTTTGTCTGTGTGGTGAGTTGCTAAATCACTTCCCACAGTATGACACAGCTTGCGGCATTATACATGACATAAAAACTCTTCATTAACATGTGTTGTTACTGTGTCCCACTGTGAAAAATGTGTTATATTAGTTGGTCTGCTCATAAGTAAACCTTGTTGTAGGGGAGGATTTTGTACTCCTGTGAATAAGAATTAAATATTGAAATGTATTTTATACTGTTTTATCATGACACAAAATGCAAGGAAGTAGGTTGGAAGTTCTCTCTGCCCTTAATGCCCAACACAGTATTTGTTGTCTCTTCTCCACTGTCTGTGTAAACATCTGTTCAACTTTTCTAAACAAAAAGCCTGGAAAAGGAAAGAAATACAGTTGACTTTGACAGGGAATTTACTATATTTTATTAATTCTGCACACCTTCAGCCAAAGTCCACCTTGCCTAGGAGTAGGTCAGGAGCTTCCACACGAGTACTCTGTCATCTGCCTCCATGACAAAAAAAGCCTTCAGGGTGTGCAATATCAGGGTGACATACTGTGTGGCAGGACCTTACTCTGCTTAAGGCTGTTCTTGGACTTACTGCCAGCTGTTTAAGTGCCAGCTGCTGTGTGCTGGCTGTGCAGGTACAGCAAAACACCTCACCTGCTGGGCTTTTCTTCTAAAGAGATGGCCATCAGAGCTCAGGCACAGGAGTTACTGGGGAGAAGGCATACGGAGTACCGTACTAACTTAGAACGCAGTTTTGTTTGGTTTGGTGGTTTTTTTTTAATGTAGTAAGTGCGTAATTGGGCTCCTGCTACACTTGTATTGGCAAGTAGTTTCAAGGTGTATTTGACAGCTGGGAAGAAAGCAAGATGCAGAGATTGTGCCAAAGATGTAAAAAATTAAGGACATCTGCAACCTGATTAATACAAATTAAGTATGCCCTGCAGGCTTCATTGTAACTCCAAGCAAAGGGACATATGTAAGAATTACAGTTTGAACATTAATGTCTTTTGCCCACAATATATTCATTTGATGCCATATACCATTATCCAGTGGATTTGCATTTTAGTGTCAGAAAATTATCTTCTGACAACAACAGATGCTCAGTACTCTTATTTGAAACAACACTGTACAGAAAAGGCACCAAAGCTAATTCATGGGCTATTAAGAAAATCATTTGTATATTACATTAAAAATGGAATGTAATTCAATAAAGTACTCAGCAGAGGATTCTGGATGGGAAGGCACTTCCATGTGCAAGGTAAGAACAGATAGAAAAGGTTAATTAGAAAGAAAGAAAATTCTGATTGATAAATCTCTGTGATGCCTACCTCCCATCTTAGGTACCACACAGAATTACGTAGTTATCAATGCCATGTCAGTTCTTATGCATTGCATTAAATGCAGACCCAGAGTGGACATTATAGAGCAAGCATATACTTCCTCGTTACAGTTATGGTAATGGATTACCACTAAGATACTTACATAAGAATAAATGTCATAAACACAGAGAGAATATCAGCTCTTACATCTTTAGCTGTTCTCTCCTTTTTTTTCCTTTTTTTTTTTGAGTAACTAAACTTTTTGAACAATGATATGTCATATTTCCTTGCATAATGTTATAAAAATGTATCTATTAAAGATTAGCCCAGTTTTACTCTCCAAAAGAACTGGATTCATTTTGATTATCTTCATAACCTGTCAAAACTGAAATGTGGCACGTGGTTTTCTAAAATGAAGTTATGGCCTCAGAAACTCGTAGTGGATTCTTCTGTTAAGGTAGCTTTTGTGTTTTGTTCACTGGCAAAGCTAAATTTATTTTCCTTAAAGTAGATTCAATTCCTACCAGAACAATGAAAACCTGTGATGCTCTGAGTAATGTGCATTTTGACTAGCCTTCCGGCTGAAAATGAACCAGAAATTTGTTAGTGTCACACCTGTCATGCAGCTTCTGCATCACTGGTTTATATTCCTCCAAGGGAAGGTTAAACGTGTAGCCTCTCATTGCACGGTGTGCACTCTTTGGCTCTGCACAAGGAAGATAAAGCCTGTCAGAAGGAGGAGGTGAGTCATTGGCATTCTTCTGGTTTCTTCAATATCAGCTTATTTCACAATCATAAGGCATTTTTCAATTCATTTGCCTTTCAATCCAGACAGAAAACATAATATTGTACAAACATTAACTGACACATCAAATACAGCCAGTCCTGGCCAAGTCATACATCCTGGCCATTTGCAAGAGTAAAGGGTTTGGTATATCCAATTTTTGCTATTACATCCACTTCTCCCCAGATCCTTTTGCCTTGCTCCTTTGTGATACTGAGGATGGAAGAAATTTATTTTGTTAATATTTTCCCCTTCTTTGTCCCCCGTCCATCCATGTTCAATACTCCTGTTTTTCTGGGACACTTTAGCCTATTCTCTATCATATGTTAATAAGCACTTCCAGTCAGCAGGTGCTGGTACCATCACTGGAAAAAAGCATCGCAAATTCAGTATACATCTCTTCTGAATACAAGTGGAGATGCTAGGACATCCACTAGATTTAAATCCTTGATGAGACGGATTGAGGTGCAATTTCCCCATTCCTGTCACAGGTTCATCTACTCCGGCTTTATATTTTTATAATTATTTCCTTTATTGATTGCTTTTCTCAGTTTTCAATAACTGCTTCAATAATTATAAAGGTGTTCATGAATACAAGAAGTAAAATAATTTGTATTAGCCATAATCATTGAGCTTTTATGACCCTCAGCTGGAGCATGCCAGAATGATGAAGTGAGAAGCAATAGTTTGAGTTTAAAAGTTGCAAATATCCAGATCTTCCTCGTCAGTAAGGGAGGAAAGATCCTAAGCTGTTCCTAAAAGCTAGTTCTGTTTCTTGGGGCTGTGTATGCCCCCAGCTGCTCATCAGTTCAACTAAAATCTGGCAAATGTTAGGATCTTCTTCTTATTATTACTGATGTTATTACTAATTACTTCTAGTATATATTTCTACTATGCTAGTAACCATGGCCACAAAAAGTAGTACTCAAGTACTCCAGGACTCTTCTGTCTTGCTTTTGCTCAGAGTGCTTCAAATTTTTAAGCTCAGCACTGTGTTCAAAATCCCAATCAGAAAGTTAAGTCAGGGTTTTTGGTTGGTAGGTTTATACACTTTGGACTGCTCGTTTCCCACTAACAGTGGATTATTTACTGGAGAACAGATGGAAAGCCTGAGGCCACATCTCTCCCTGCCCTCCCTGCAGCAGGGTCTGAGCACCAAGTGCAGAGCAGCTGGTACAAAGCCAGTTTCCAAATGGCCATCAAGACTGAGCATTGCAATCATTTAACTTGCTGTATAGAATAATCCTATATAGACCCCATCTCCATCATATCCCCAAAATGAGTGGGATAGAGAGGTGAGATGGGAAAACTCCAAGATACAGGGGCATTCCTAAGGCACATAACCTATCAGGATTGCTGGGAATAATAAGGGTTTAGGAGACATAAAGGAGGGCATGGGGAAAGGAATGGAGCATATGGTACACACTGAAGCGTAGATGCTTGGTAGTATGAGGGAGAACTCAGGATCACCCTGTTGAAAAGACTGCTTGAATGGAGAGAATGCCAGGGTTCCTCACAAACAAGGAGGGTGGGAAAAGGCTCCTGACAGGATCCTGTCCCCTGAAAAGATGGGAATGGCAAAGCTTCCCCTTACCATCCCAGTCTGTGTCAGGAGTTGGAGAGGGCTGTGCCATACCTTCCCACATCATAGGACGGGGACTAGGGGAAGGGGGAAAAGATACCCTCTATTGCCTCAATTACAGAAGGAAAATTATGTCTCCTGAAAATGCTGGAAAGCCAGCCTTCCTGCTCAGAGGTAGCCAGGGATTTGGCAAGCTTTCTTGCAAATAAAGGCAGAAAGTTTAGCTGGGAGCACTGAATACTTTTGGACACATGTTCAAACTCATAGCTGCTCCTCTGACACTCTTCACCACCAAATACTTAAATAAACTGAGAAAGTTTTAGAATAGATAACCTGGACTCCACCTCTGATCCCATCACTACACTGTCACCCCTGATAGTTCAGCTGATGTGCTTTGGAGGCATCATGCTATAGACAGAGATGGGAGAATTTTAAAGATCAATCAGTGAACACAACATAACAGTAACTTCAAAAAATAAAAAGGGTTTGGTAGAGGTTTTGTTAATTTGGTTTTGGGTTGGGTTTGTTTTTTTTTTTTGCCTTGGTTTTGTTTGGGTTTTTTATTTGTTTTACTGGAAAGATGATGCACTCCAGTTAATTGCATACTCCTTTCTGAAACCAGAACATCAGAAGTACAACATGTTCCCTGAACTTGATGGAATAAACATTACACATGGCCCCCTCTGGAGCATTTTCATTAGGGTGCTTCTCTCCTGTCAGTGCATGTGACTTACTGCATAATTCATCTAAAAAGCCCTTAGAAACCAGCCCCTCTAGGGATGGCACGCATCCTTGGAGGGCTCTAGGTCCAAACAGTGGTGTGTAGATTGTGGCTGTCTCTAAAAGTTTATATTCCTGATATATTTACTATATGGGCATTTCTTTATGGAATAAATTTGTTTGCTATCCTTGCTGTCTGTGGGTGAGAATATACTACAGACTATTCCAGGTTAGATTAATGTTTGTGCTGGACATATATGAGTTACTAAAAAGTGATCCTCTGGAGATCTATTCAGAGTGAACTCTAAGGTATGCCAATCAGTGGGTGCAACCTCAAATGTATTGAGTACCACAAGCAGCAGGTTTGGCTTCTGTAGCGGTTTCTCTAGGGTACAATGCAGTGTTATCCAGGTGTAGCTGAGTTAAGCCTGAACTCTTAGGGGAAAATATATCATGCGGATCTGACAGCTTCGAGAGAGGTGAGGCTGCTGCGTCTCCATGGCACAGGTCCAACCAGTAGCAAGGTTGAAGATGTATTCCCAGCAGGCATGTGCACACAACACACACACGTACAACACATATATGTGCATATATACCTGGCCAGCCACACAAATCACAGACAGACATGCAGAGTGCTCCCAGAAACACAAACAGCCTCATCCTGCTCCCCACCCTGGCAGAGCGGCATGGAGGCCCACTAGTGAGAATATATATCTGTGTAGACATATATACAACACAGATCCCTCCATCAGCTGGGCTCATACACTCAGTCTGCCCAGTAGCTGCCCCTGGATCCCAGTCTCCCCAGTTGCTGGCACCTGGACATACAAGCCTCCGGTATTGACCCATGGTGATGGGTTTCATGCCTGGACGGTGGGGCTGAGGCTTTCCTGGGACAGCCCTAGGAGGGGCCTGGATGTGGTTTCCCTTCTTCTAAGTCCTTAATTTGGGTTGTCACCTGCCTTTGTGCCCCTGTGCTCCTCTGGGCTTGTGGACGGGGACCTTTGATAGTCCAATGGCTCCTGCGATAGGCATGGAAGCAGCCAGGGCCAGGGTATTATTAGAGCTCTCCCACCTGCCATGGTCTCTCTGTGTTCCTTTGTGGATGTGCAGATGAGCTTTTATCATGTAATTTAATGTGAACAAGCTAGTTTCCACAATAGTGACCTCGTAGCCATGCTCCCATATTGCTCTGTGCTAGCTACCTTGGCTTCCAGCATCTCAGCTACCTCAGCCAGCTGGGGCTGCGTATTTCTGAACCCCACTCCATCATGCTGTGCAATACTCCTTATAAGATGTCCACACGAGCACACATGGACTCATTGCTGCCTGGACAATTATTTGAAGCTCTTGCATGTTCAGAGGTGCAGGGTCACACTGCTGCATGAAGGTTAGTCTCCTGCTTCTTTGAAAGTTTTGTTCTTTCATGATTGGTTTCAGTCTTCCTGATAGAACCAAGTTCTTTATTAAACTGATTCTTAATATTCTTATTATTAAGCAGAGACTTATCTGAGAATAGATGTAGCCCTTTAAGCTTGTACCTGATCTTTTCCCAAAAGATACTGTGCTGCAACACAGACCTTTTACCTACTGCTTCCTCTGTGCCATGAAGGTGCATTTCACTATGCTTGGCTATAACCAAAACTGACATTTGACTTTTTTGGCAGATTTGGAGGAGAGTAGTGCATGATAATAGTGTCTTTGGTCTTTATAATGGGGTCTTCACCATTTTAAGCATTGTAATATTAACTTTGAAACCTATGTGCTCATGAGAGATGAGGTAACAGTGGATAGCTTTGCCTAGGCAACACTGGTCTTATTTTCTCCTTCAGTAAATGACAGCATTAGAAGTCACAGCAATATAAAATCTTGTTATACTCTATTGAACTAAAAAGCAATATTTTCAGAATAATATTTTGTGAACTAACAAGTATTACAGGCATTTCCTAGGAGCAGAACTAGGTAGTACAGTAATACCGAAGCAGTGTGCGTACAGACATATGCCAGTGTGAACTGTTTAATTTTGCCTTTCCTCTAGGGTTCATTTCAAACAAAGTAGGACTTTTGAGTTCAAAACACAAAACTGTGTTTTGAACATTTTTTTCACATAGTATTTCATTCCATCAAACAAAGGAAAAAAGCCTCCCTATTATCTTTGACAGTCTTCTGTCATAATAGTCCAAAACTCTTTTGGAGATTTATTGATGTAACTTTACAGTACTTTGAACCAGTACTGGAAAATACGCGACTGTTTTAAGATGAGAAAACAGCATTGCTTTAGTTAGCATTCAGCAAGTGCTCTTTCCTGACAAGGAATATAGCAGAATTGCAGCACAGGGAGAACAAGTCTTGCACTGATCACTGAAAGTAATGGATCATTGAAGTCCTGCATTAATCTGCCCCTCTGGTGTCTGTACATTATAAAAATTCAAGCATGTTGCAGATTGCCTGCCTACCATACAACTAGAATGTGAAAGATTTACAGGGTGAATTACTATTGACATGCACCAGGTCACTGAGACTGCACAAGAATTGCTGTATTCAGCTTACTGCAAACATCAGCTTTGCCTTTTCATGTCTTCAATCTTCCTGAGGCTAAAGTTCTTTACAAGGACAATGGTTTGTGTTTTGGATTAATCAGAAGCCTCAGTCATTTGAAAGGTCATGTATGCAAGGAACAGCAAAATCTTTTTTGTAAATGACCTGTGTGTTGGCTTTTGTGGAGAATTGTGGGAATCAAATTCTATAGAAGCCATTAATGGAAATGTATGTCTAAAAGAAAACATAACAGTGATAAGCCTATTATAGTCTTTGAATCCAAGCTCCTACTGATGTGGGGTTGGGTGGGGATATATTTGACTGATTTTCATGGTCAGTCAGCTGTATTCTTGCACTACAGAGTCTTTTGCAAAACACAAGCCTTTGGACTTGTTATCAAGGGACAAAATCTCTTGTTGCTTAAAAAATTCTTTATAACTAGAAAGTAAGACATAAACAAGCCACATTAAAAAGTTTAAGAAAAAAATAAATCACTTTGGTAATGAGAAGCACTTGAATGCACAGGCTCATAGTTCATAGAACAAAAAAAATCATGTCTGGCTGCAGTAAAATGAAGGGGGTTATTCTCAAGCAAAGAAACTCATGTAAGGCTCTGGAGTGAAAGTCTGCAAAAACAAGGCTGAAGGAATTCTCTTTACACTGGTGTGATGATATTTCTCCAGACATTTCTCCACTCATTAATTTCTTATATTTCACCTTTGAGAAAACACAAGTAACTCCTTCTGTAAAGCTTAATATTGTTACTGTATATTTTGCATTTGAAACATCCTCAATTTCCTGCTGATATAAGGGAAACAAATTGACCTCCAACTCAGAACTATTGAAAGCTAAGTTCTTTTAGAGTCCTTAATGGACTACCATCCTCTGACGTTTGCACTACTAGTATTTGCAAGGTTGCTATGGTAACAAATGCAGTTGTGGTTAAAAAAAAAATATCTATTTTGCTTAGCCACAAATTCCAGAAGAACTCAGCATGGTTCCAAAAGAACATTTCTGCCAAAATGAATGCACGGTGCCCTTTTTTCTGAGCAATTCTATCTTCAGTAAAATGTAAATGTACAGGGAAGTCTGACCTCTGCTTTCGTCACAATACCTTATGAACACCTACTCAAATTGCTATAAAACAGATTAAAAATAGCACAGTGTCAATTTCTTGAAGGAACGATTAGAGCAGGCCCAAGGGAACAATCTGTAGCACAAAATGCCTGGGGTTTTTTTCAGCTTCTTTTTGGTCATTCTGATGAAGTAAAACAACCCTAAAGGCAGTGTGATTCTTCCCCTTAAATTCCTCTGCCAGGAACTACAAACCCATCATACATGGCTTAAAGGTGCTTTGACTCATGAAGAGGGGTCTGCCTGTGGGCAATGGCATTCGACCCAGGGTTACAAGGACGGCTGTAGCACTTTTAGCCCACATCCATCCCTCTGGTCTTGCAATAAGCAAAGCCAGATGGAGAGATTTGATCCATTTTCTCTCTTTCACTAGAAATGGTTGTCAGACTACATCATGATCTTTTTTGTGTATGGAACATTTTGCAGACAGGGATCTGAATATGTAGAGATAACGGCTGTGTTATGAGAAGAGGTCACTAGTGAACTTAACACCCATACAGACCAGCTTCCAAAACACTTGGATGACAGATTTTTGAAGCTCTTCCATCTTTTCTTACAGAGACCTAGGGCCCTGACACACAACAGGATTCCCTTCCAGGGTGCCCTTTCCTAAGTGTGTGGTTAAGCAGGTTAATTTCTGTTCCAGTGCAGTATTCCTAAGCACCCCATTTTGTCCAAGAAGAGATGGGGGGGGGGGGGGGGAGATGTTCTACACCTTTTCCTTTCTCCGTTGATCACATAGGGACAGAAGAGAGATTAATATCCTACCAAGCACTTGACTCAGAGCCTAAAGCCAGTCATAGTCACAAGTCCAAGGCAAAGGGTAAGTGCTTAGAGTAAGCTTGCTGTGCCCTGTGCTACCTTTGAGGGTAGGTACTGCTCTCAGTTAGAGGATGGTAGCCAGCAGCATCACTCCTGACTGAGCGTGGAACCAGGACGTGGAGTTTTCCTTCCTGCAGAGCAAGTCTGAGCATCAGCAGAATGGTGGCAGTCAGCCAGGTGTGCTCCTAAGTTGCCCATTAGCTGCATCGCTTTCAAACTGCAGAAGAGACCTTTGTAGGGTAAGCTGTTTCACCACCAGCACTCAAGGTCCCATGGTGTTTCAAGGCCTCAGATACTCCAGTTCAGCTGTAGTCATGGTTGGGGCTTGTATAATTTAAATGGAAAGTAAATCAAAGTTCAAACTCAGCCCCTGTCCATGGCTTAATGCACAATGTAAACATTGCTGTTGTCCTGGTAGGTCAAAGACCTATAGTGGAACATGCTGGAGAGAAACAACAGGAGAAAGGTAAAATGGCCTTGAAGTTTTGCTGATAAATTTAGATCCTGGTTTTTAAAGGTGAAAGATAAGAAATAAATAAGCTGTTGATTTTGTTTCAAAGCTCTGGGTTTAGATGATAAGGTTTGCATTAAAATGTGAAAATATTTTTTTTAATTGTGTGGGAGAAAGTGTCACCACTTCTTTCTAAAAATACAGAAAGAAGGTTGGTGGCAGGAGAATATATTGAAAGACTGTCTTGTTTTAACAAGCAAAAGTAAAACCTGTGTTGATATTATTCCTGTAATAATAATTTCTGACAGATAATCCTTAGTTTGTTTGAAATCCAGAATTAAACAGAATCAGGTTACCCTAGATGTCAAAATCAGTATTGTCTTTTTTGTCTTGTTACAATTCTGTTTCAAATTGATTTAAGGGAAATTTTCTTTGGTTTGACTTCTCTCTCTCTCTCTCTCTCTTTGTTCCTCTTTTAAGGTCAACTCAAATCAAAACATACTCTTGGGATAATGCCCAGGTTATTTTGGTTGGTAACAAATGTGACATGGAGGATGAACGGGTAATCTTCACTGAGAGAGGCAAACATTTAGCAGAGCAACTTGGTAAGAAAAGAAATGACAAAATCTTTATGACTGCTTGTGAGAATGCACAAAGTAATGTCATTAATTGCTGAACTACTTGTAATGAAATGTTCATGATACAGTTGCTGTAAAAGAATAGTCATACGCAACCTCCCTTTTGTTTCTGCAGGCTGAGGTCTGAACTGTCCTTGTTGATATCACTAATACTGTAACATCATTAGAATGGACATGTGTCCAGAGATTACCTTATGCAGAGCTGTGATATGTCTGTCATCTAGGAGTGTCCACAAGATCAGTACTGGCTCAGAGGCTGGCTTAGGCTAAATAAAGACATATCTGATAAAATGTTCCTTATGCAGGTCCTTAGAAAGGAAGTACTTTATGGCCTTTGTGATAAGCAGCAAGATTAGGCACGTGTCTGTATATATACAATAAGTTTAGATAGTTATAGCTATAGGCAGATACATCCTAGCCAGGGAAGAATTAAAAAAGAAAACACCAAAAAAACCAACAACAACAAAAAACGAGGAGAGGAGAGATTAAAGAAACACCTTACTCAAAATGTGAACTACACCTTTTTGCAAGTTCAGAACGTTTGAGTTATGATTTCCAATACCAATAATCCAAAACAGAAAGATCCCAATATCCAGCTCCCACTGCTAACAATTCACCTACTGCACATTTACACAGATGTAAATAACATGAACCTCTGTTTCACAAAGTCTCTCTCTAGGAGGCAAATGTTGTCCACACAGAAAATTACAGAGTTGTGAACATCTCTGTTCCTTCTGTTTCTGCCCAGCAGTGATATCCTTTCACACCATGAAATGTTTTTGAGGTGACGCTGGCCAAACTGTAATGGAAAATCTCCAGAGCATCATCATAATACTACTACCTGGCCTGTTTTTTTCTTCAAATTTGCTGATCTCTGCAGAGCATGCTCAGCAGGTGTGCAGATCAAACCATGGCATCATTTGAGGTCAATTTCTGTGCTGTATTGGGCATGGGTTTGGTATTATTTTTAAAACTGACTATAGTAAAGGCTCAGTCTGGTGAATATGTGTGTAACTAAGATCTCATTGTCACTATTCCGATACAGGTGTTTAGGGTAAAGGGTGTTGTAAGAGTAACTGCATGGGAAACAGAGAGAGATGGTGGCTTTTCACAGTATACCACCTGTTCTGGATATAAACCCATGCTGATGGTTCTTAACTTACATATATTCAGAGCTCACTGACCTTATTTTTTAAAATAATTTTTCTAGTTGTACAATTGCTTGTCCTGGTAAATAATTTATCAGAATAACATATCTTCCTCTTGCATCTGTCTAAATAATCATTAAATATGTGTAAAAGCTTACCTCAAAAGTATACATTAAAAATGACCATAAATTAGTCCTTGAAAAGTGACAGAAAAGATTTAGCAGTGGGTTATGTCCGGAAAAATTGCCAACATTTGTGAAGAACTGAGTTTCTAAAACTGTTTCCAACAAAACCAAAATGGTTACCATTGTACCTGCTTTAACAGAGGATATTTTTCTTTGCAGAAACACCTGTCATATTGTATATATTTCTATAACTTGTTCTTCCCTCCGTAAGCATTTCTAATATTTATTCATTTTACCAGGAGCTAGGGAAGTGTATACAATGGAGAAAGAGATTCGAAAGATGTAACTGTATACTTTTACCCCATATTTAGACCAGACACTAAAATGTCTGGCAATAAATGTAAATTTGCAATGTGGAGTTGAAGATTTTTTTTTTAAGTCACGTAACTAATCTGAATTTCTATTCCTCAAACTATTTTCCTATAGAAAGATTAATGCAGTGAGTTGACAAGGAATCCCAAAGGTCATGAATTTAGCAAGACGAGAAGGAACTTTGCATGTTGTACAGTCAAGAATCCTCAGTTGTAATAACCAATGCTTGGAGGGGGGGGGAAGAGTAATGAGATAGATATCAAAACTCATGTTTCAGGCTTTAAAGCAAACTCTAACTCCTGGGATTTAGAATTAAATCTTTATGGAAACAGATTATCCTCTATTCCCATCTTTATCTACTCTGGGATTTTCCCTTCTCAGATATACGTCCTGTGGCTATCTCAAGGGCACATTATTGTATTCGATAAATTGTGGCTCTGATGCAGCATGTCATTTACTGTACTCAGACCGCACACAAAAATGTTTATATGTTTCCTGTACAGCTGTAATCATTTCTTAAATCTGCTCAGAGATTGTGGGAGGTGGTATCAGGAAAAGCAGAAGAATGAGTTTCCCTGAATTGTAGTAAGTGCTCTGGCCACGGTGGCCAGTTTGAAGGGCATGTGTTGTGTCAAACACTTAAGACTGTCTTTTCTTTCTCTGCCAGTGAGTTGAAACATCTCTTGCGGGCACATTTTAAAAATAATGATATAGATTTTTGTGTCCTGCAAGAAGTTTTAAGACTGTGGGCCCTTTGACCACCATGGTCTGCAACACTGATTGCAGCCACAATTACAAGCAAGCACAACGCACGAGTGCTGTACAAACAGTATGTCGTGAAACACTGTATTCTCAAGTGTGGTTTTATTTTCAGCCCTGGTTTATTTGAAGTCACTGAGAAAATGCATACATGTACATTTTGGGCCTGGTTTTCAAAAGGTCAAAAAAGAACACTGGGCATTTAACCCTCCAGGAAATAGGGTGTCCTGCTGAGAACAGCATCGGAAAATTATGCCTCTATTGTGGCTGCAGACCTCTTTGAAAAGTGTGGCCTTCAATTTTATTAACAAGGTGTAATCAATCATTTCTTTAAATGTCTCTCTTACTTATTTCTCAAGTATAGCCCAAACAAGTGGTTTAGATCAACCAGCAATAGGCCTCATTACCTGTGAAGGTCTGGCTAAACTAGTCAAGTATCCTATGGTAGCTCCGAGTACCTCTCTCATAACACTAATGCAAGTTCACAAAAAAGAAAAGGAATGGTTAAGAAAACCAGATCTGACCCTGAAGGAAAATTAATAGAATGTTTATGAAGACAGACTTTGTCTTGTTTACATTTTAGATTTTTTTGACACTTGTGTTAATGACATAAAGCATGACACTGGTAATACCACCACAGATCATAGCTGCAAGGTGCATACTACCTTACCTACCGTTATGGCCAGAAGTAGGTGCCTTGTGAAAGGTATAAAAGGACAAACATACAGTGATACTTTCCCAGATTGTAGCAAATTATATTTGTGGGTCTCATGAACCAAAGGCAGTATCTTTATATTCAATAGCCCTTTCACAATTTTTTCCCATGGACTTGTCCAAGGGTGTCTTTGAAACCATATAAAATCTTACCATCCACAACATTCTTTAAATATGTGCAGTTTATCCAAGTTTTCTGCTTCTGCTTTGAATTGGCCCCTTGCTAGTTTTATCTGATGTTTCTTCACTGTTGCATTTTGTGAAACAGTGAACAATTGTTTGCCGTTACCTGCTTTGCAACATGGTTGGTTTCAGAGACCTCTATCATACCCCTCCTTTTTCTCCAGGCCGAAATTCCCAGACTATTTTGTCCTTCCAGACACAAAGACCATGTCACACCTTAGCCATTCCTTGTCACCCTATTCAGTACTTTTTGTAAATGGTACAGGCATTTTTCAGAAATTAGTTCATGGTTGTTTAACTTAATAACATCATTAAAGGAGTAATATAAGAATGAGGTGAAAACAGACAGGTTCAAATAAATTCAGTTGAGTCATGTAACTTTACCTCACAGAGATACCATACTGAGAAAATACAGAAACATGACAAACCAGCCAGTAGAGAGAACTAATTAACGTAATGTTAATATTGACACAGGAAACACAGCAAACACATTTAAACAAGTTTATGCACTAATCACTACAAAAAAAGGGTGTGGAACATAATGCTTATACTATTTTGTCTCTTCAGGAATGTTTGCTCTGAGCACTACATGTATTGGTTAATGAGTGAAACCCCAATATAGTCAGCACTTACATGCTTTAAAGCATTTTAGTAAAAAAGGCTTGGAACTTCTTGCAAGAAAAATGCATGCACACTTGCCAGCTGCATTACTTACACAGCTTTTCTGACATATTCATCTCCTGCATCGCAGCCGAGTTCAAAGCTTGGTGTCACTTGTCAGAACAGAAATAAAAAGAATGACTGACAGATGGTATGAATTTCTTGGTTCCTTCTATTTGCGGTCTGTATGATACATTGTGATCTACATTCTGTCAAAGGATTAGCAGGCACAGGTGTGCACAGAGCTTTGAAGAGACTCTGAGTAACTGCACATGCAAATGGACAGTTGCATAAGTAGTTCAACATACAATTTCTCAATTTATGACATTTTGCTGTGCATGCAAATTAGGTACATAATTTTATATGTGTTCTTTGGTTGTTTGTGTGCTCCTATTTGCTATGTGTGTGCTACAAATTATTTCAACACTCATCAGTTTTAAATTGCAAGTACTGCCATTACAGAGTATACAGAGTCTTTAAGACCAGGGCGCCTAAGGTTGCTGCAAAAGTACAATCCTGCCATAGGTCCAAACCATGCCTATTGTGTTTATGCTGCACCAGGTACTATGGGGGTACTGCAAGATCTGCCCCAAATGTCTGGCCACCTTTTCTGTACGGTCTTGTTTGTCCTATCCTACCTTTTTGGCTCAGGTTGGTTAAGGCTCTGGGAAACGGAGCTGTTGTATCATAGTAATGTTGGTTGAAAGGGACCTCTGGTGATCATCTAGTGTGATGTCCCACTAAAATCTACCTCTGGCTCTATGTTCTGTCCAGCAGTTTTCAGGGCAATGCCCTTCCCATCAGATTTTCTGTGCCTCCATGTTTCTTACACTCTGCCACCAAGGGTCACCCATGGCTGGGGGAATCCAGCATGTCTGAGCATGCCTCAGGGTACACTTACCTCTTTCTAAATGTATCCTGGAGCACTGTCTCTCCCAAAGGCCACCAACTAATGTCAGAAAACAAAATTAAACAGGCCCTTTTTGGCTGAGCTCTACCATTCCCTTCTGCAAGGGCCAGCAGAAGCCAGCCCTCACGCTCCATTCAGGGCACCTACAAGGGGCTGTGAATGCTATGTGCCCCAGCATCAGCAGTGCCCAGGGCTTCAGTGCACCTCCACAGCTTGTCATTCAGAGGGGTAGTCATTTTACCCCTCAGATTTTATATACATACCAAATTTTTCATATTTTGGGATGGGTTTCCCCTCTCCATCCTTTCTCTTCTCATCTCTTTTGGGCCATTTCTTCCTTAAAGCCTTTATTTTCAGCTTTTTTTTTTTTTTTAATTTTATTTCCCTCTCTTCATTTCCAGTGCTTTGAAAATAAATTCCACCAAAAATGAGAAGAAAATTTCTCACTTCAAACCAAAATCAGCCCGCCTTGCCTATTTTGTTTTCATTTTGTTCTTGGCTCGGGCATGTATGTACATAATGGTCGTGCTCGGGAGACACCAGAGACCCAATTCAGGGGTGATTAGATTTCTTCAAATTAAACCCATTTAGCACCCCAGCAAGCCTGAAAGCGGAGTGTTTGTCAGTGTTGTGTGCTCATACAGGGTGCAATCCGGCATCCAGCACTTCTGTGTGATGTGACAAGCCTTCAAGACCAGGCCTGCTGCTGAGATGGGGCAGGAAAGTGAGTGGTTTCTGAATCCTGCCAGGCCTGGGGCACAAAACAGCAGGTGCCCAGCGTCAGGACTGGAGTGAACCCTCACTTGCCTTGGGGTATGAGCCCTGGAGGGGTAATGTGTACCTTAAGCATCTGTGGGTACACTGGGGGTATTAGGCATCTGTGAGTTTAGGCAGCAACTGAAGAGGCATTTTTAGGGCTGCAATTTTGGCATCTAAATCAGAAATCAAGTGGCACTTCGCACCTCAGCACACAGCTTGCTAGAACAGCAAGTCCTGTTTTGCCTCCATGGCTGGCTGGAGGCTGTGGTGCAGAAGGCAGGGTCGCCAGCGGCTTCAAGAGCATGGACATATGGCTGCACCTAACTTTGCATTAAAAATTAAAATAATCAGGCTGTGCAGAAACATGTCTGTAATTCCATCCTTCACTTTTTTTTAGCTCTTTTTAAAGGGCAAACATTAGTGCCAGAGGAAGGAGTTGGACTGACAGTACTGACAAACACCAGAGTCTTCTGTTTAGTTACAACATACACAGGGTATCAGCAGAGCAATTAAAGGCTTCCATCCCCAGGATGTTTTTTTATGGGGGAGAAATGCCAACCTGCCATTGTTTTCACACACTTGGAGCTGCATTACAGGAAAGTTACTTAATGACAATGAGAAGAAAGGGCTTGTGTTTGCTCAACAAATGTCTCTCATAAACAAACAATCGAAAATTTCTTTGCCAGGAATCTAATTTCCCAAATGCAGTCATTTAAGAATTATCTGGAAGCCACAATCAGAATCAGTACAACTGGAATTTATATGGAAACCTTCTGTTCTGAAAGACTGGAAAAGAACGTGTTCACTAGAGCATTACCAGTAACTGCCCCTCAAATCTGTCCATTCTGTCATAGCTAAGAGTGCACCTTTAGCGCTTTTTTAAAATAAATTTGGCCACCCTAAAGGTTGGATAAATATCTTAGCATTTCTGTTAACGATCTTTACACTAGCTCTATCCAGAATGGTGCTAAAGAACTGCTCTTCACTGAGGTAATATTAGCAAAGTCCTATTTTGGGGCTTAATATTGTTTTAATACTTTTTTTAACATAGTCCAGCCCTGGGGCTTGTTTGGACAGCAGAGGTCCCATCCAACTGGTCTAAAAAGCAGAGTACAGTGTAACCAGATCTGCTACCGCAATTGCAGGTGTAAGAGATACTTTGAAGAACAGCAATGGCCATCAGCTACATTCAGCCCAGCTTCCTTGGAGAGGTGACCTTTGCAATCATGACATGTGTGTCTGTGTCTCTCCGAGAGAGGGGTAGAGGTCTCAAAGATATTAACAGTTCTGAGGAAGTGGACATCTGAGCAGAGAAGAAAGGTCTTGCAGTTGCCTTGACTGACAGCCTGCGATGTGAATGCAAACCTTATTTAGATACTAATCACAGCAAGCAAGAAGATAAGTGCCTGCCAGTGCCCCCTGAGAACTGCCCACAAGATGCAAATCCAAGAAAATAAGGCATCATTAGCTTCTCTCCTTTATATACCATGACATTGTTAAATGATTCATTCCCATGGCTTCCTAGATCTTGCCTTTTGTACACTGCTGTGTTACAAAGGGAGCAGCTTCCTGCAGCCACTTCTTGCTCTGATGTTGCAGTCTCCTACTACTCCTCAAAATACTGGATTGAACAGGGCACTGGCAAGAGCAGCACTAAGGATCACAGTTCAAGCTCATCTTCAAGGAAGGCTAGTTATTGTGGGAACACACCCTTGAGGATATCTGTAAACATAACATCAGGAGTGGTAAATAAAATTCTCTTGGTGGTGTACAAACACTCTGAAACCAGAAGGTCTTCCTGATCAGCTGGGGGAACATTAGCATAGCTCTCATCTGTATTGTCTGTGGAACTGTGCTTAAAATTTGTTAGCTAGTGTGTCCTCTTGATCTCACGTTTTCTCAGGAAGGCGAGAGGGTACAGAATGTTCCTCCCTTTGCATATGGCTCTCCTCTCTGTTGTTTTCTTTCTTCCTTATTTTTCAAAGGCAGGCATAAACAAGTGTTAACAAGTGTCAGTGAAGGAGCCTCTGCAGATCCAGGGCAAGTGTAAGGCAGAGAGGGAGCTAAGTCTGTAATTCAGGCTGTTTATGTGTTTCAGGGCGGCTATCTAGACTGCTCTGTGTGCATTATAGCTCACCAGGTGAACAGCAGCAACATGCAGGTGTCCTGGCTAGCCAATGCTGCGGTAGTGCTCTGCGGGGGCTGCTGAGAACTTGCCAGCTTTCTTTGAGTCAATACTATTGGGAAGAAGGTAGGTAAGGGGAAGAGACATACTATAAGGACAGCAAAGGGAAAATGGAATTAAGCACACAAGAAGCATTTAAATTAGAGCATCCTGATGCATGTTCCACACACACTGTTCACATGTTCAGGCAGCAGTTTGATATTCTGGATTTTCTCAGTTTCAGCTCTGTTCTGCCTTACCCATTCACTTGCCTCTTGGGCTTTGTCATATCTTTGCAGTACCTGCTCTGCCTGGTCTTATCCACATCAGCAGTACAGATCATCACGGGTGGTGGGAACATGGTGTTCTTTGAGTTCTGCTGCCCTGAGCATCACCAGAGAGTTGCCTTATTTCAGGCTTACACACACGCAGAAAATTTTTCTCTCCGCTAATAATGAGCAGTGTAAAAAAAACCCTGAAGAAAGCATTAAAAGGCATAGATCTGAGACCCCTCATACACAGGCATTTTAGAAGATTAGAGTGTCTAAGCACTATTAGTAAAATAATTGCAAGACGAGTCAGGAGGAGAGGTCACAGGGAAAAAGGTCTGCAAAATATTCCATAATAAAATGGAAAAGAACCAGAATTCAGGTATTTATTCCAGGCACACTCTGCTAGGAAAAATGCTTCATATCTCTTTGAAACTGTTCCACAGACAGCATTTCTGTTAAACAAAAAAAAAGAAACCCTAATTTATTGGGATCTTTTGCATAACATAACACTCATGTGGGGAATTGAATCCCCTACACAGGACAGTCAGTTGCTGCCCAGATGGCAACAGCAGCCTCTGTTGCAAGAGTCTTTGGAATGGTGTCTTCAGCCGCATCAAATGAGACTCTCTGAACTCCTGTTCTCATGAATTCTTGTAATCCGGCTGGTCCTATGTGCCTGCTACATACCATGATCCTATGGCAGTGATTACTTTAAACTGTGCATAAAGTATCTCTTAACTGTCCTAACTGGCTTCAAAAGACTCTGCTGTGTGACCATTTCTGCATCTACAAGAACAGTTTCCACAGACGATCTTGTGCATCTTACCTATGTGCAGCTGAATTCATTCTACAGCAGGAACTGCCTGGGGAGGACCCCACCAGCATGCCCTGTTATCTACTTAAGATGTTTATCAGCACATTTAAGCATATAAATAGCTCCTATCAGATGGCCTATGCACAGCCCGGGCTGCTTGTGGGGCAATCTCTAGGACTGTCCAAAATTCCCACCTGTAGAGTTCCTGTAAAGAATAAAGCAAATACTTTGTTGTGGAGGCAGCTGGGAGTTCAGTCACTTTCTCACAGGTCAGTTCATTGTCTCATCTATGCAGGGAGTAGCTGGGGAGGTCCTAGATCACCTGGGTAATTAATGACTAAGTTGATGGGATGTGTATACAGGCACAGCTGGATACCCAGCTACACCACTAGTGTGACTGCAGTTTCCTTCTTCTATCAAAATTGGAACTAAAATTCCATCGGTTTCACCACAGCTGTAGTGTCTATTTTTATTTTATTTGAATAAATATGTTTGTGCTTGAACACTCTGTAAGCCTCTATTTTACTTGGAGAATGAGTGCCTCTAAGTTTTTCATGGTGTTCTTATGCTGAACATCCTCCATGATAGTGGGCCTGTTTTCTTGATCCACATTACGTTATTTCCTGGCATGGGTCTCCTCTCCTCTTTGTGACTCTTTTCCTTTCACTTTCTGCTTGTCTCTGTCCCGATCTTTTACCTACCTGTCATGTATGCCATTTTCTTACGTGCCAGTTATTCTGTCTTCTTATCTGTAAAAACTGCTCCCCTCATAAATGTCCGTAAGATTCATTCTTCTTCCTGTCGCCTTCTCCAAGGCTTTGGTGTGTCATTTCTCAGGCACCCTCCCATTGTTCCTCAACCTTTCTGCCCTCTGGTCCTGCTTGTTCCTCTTTGGAATGGCTGCTTTCCTCCTGCTTCCTGTGGAGCAGACACTAACTGTTGTGGAAGGGTCTGACTGTGTTGCTGTGCTAGAGTTGCAGCTGGGTTTCAACACAGAGCACTGAAAATGTAGAGGATCTTCCTTCCCCCAAGCAGTCCCCAGCAATCTGAAGAGTCTTCTCCTGCATGGAGCTCTGCAGGAGGGCTGAGGCCACAAGAAGTGAGGCTACACTGACTTTCCCCATTTTCCTTCTAGTTTAGAACAAAGGAGACATGTAAGCCAAGCTAAACTAAAACAATGCCGTGTATATTCAAACCTCCTCTCAGTATATGATTTCTGTAGACGATCTTTTATTATGTACAGTTTTCCTGCTTTCCAGAGAAATGTGGAAAGGAAAGTTTTCATGGCAATGTACGCTCACACCTGTGAGGTTATCTTTACACTTCTTGCTGATGTTATTAGAAGTTGTATGACCAAATCCCTGTACAATATTTATATCTCTTATTATCTAAACTACCTATGAACACTAACTTTGGCCTGTGTTTAGCTCCTATGCATTTAAACAATTTAGCACTTTGTGACATTTCAGCATAGGGCACCAATTAAAAATATGAAAAAAAATCAGAACAGAGAGTTAAGTTTTTGCATTGGATATTAGTGCATGCTGGTATATCATGCCAAGCTAAACATAATTATCCGCTGTAATTCTAGGCTAGCACTCAAACATGCAAAAGCTACATGGTAAGCAGTTATAGGACTGAATATACAAATTATATCCTGTTTACATGGCATATCAAATACATTGTACTAATGTTATCAAAGTAGTTGTGTTTAAATTTCGAGTGGCCTTTTGAAATAAAAGATTAGCCCATTCACTAGAAAACACACACAACATTAAAAAAAAAAAACAAACCACAAAAAGGTGTTTTCTGCCCTTCTGCCAAGAGTTTCAAGGGATTGACATTTTCTTACTGGGATTTTTCTCATAATTAAACATGGTGGTAGTTGCACATTGTTATTCAGATTTAATCAGAAAGAATCGAAGTAGTTGTGCAAAGACTAAGCCACTTCTGTGAAATTACCAGTGGATTAGACATTTTGTAAACTGTTTTAATATTAAACCCTTACGTAGTGGAAAGACAGAATTAGGAGAGTTTTAAATTGCCTGGGAACCCTCGGGTGAGCAATGTGGTAACTGTGGGAAAAGGTGGAGCATGGGGGAAAAGGCTTGGAAAACAAACAAGTTAAAAAAGATAAATGTTTTGCAAAGGAAGCAATAACATGGGAAGACCCAACGCTGGCAGAAGCCTCCTGGATTGCAGGCTGACCAGCAAGTTGCAAACCTGGCCCAGATGAAGGAGGTGGACATGAGGGATAAAATATGGGACAAATGGGTGCAGAGAATAGAGCTTAGGAAAGCTTGCTCTGCTCCATAAAGGCTTCCAGTGTCCCTTCTGGGTCAAGGATAGCTCTGATTTTTGCCTTTGGGGTAGTCATTGGGAATGGATAGATAAAAAGTCCTTCTGTACAAATCAATTAAGGAAGTTTTCTTCCTTATGTGCATTTGTGTATTTTTTATTAGTTTGGTTTGTGGGGTTGGGAGTCCCTTTGGTTCCATGGATTCACCTCTTAACTTAAGTAGATATCAAATTGCAGAAATCTTTCTTGTCTTTTTTTGGCTGGTTACTTCCAAATATAGTTGTCTGTTTTGGCACCAGGTTAATGACATGATGGAAGTGGCCACTTCCAGCTGAATAGTGCTCAGAGGAAATTAATAGTTAGAGATGGAGCAGTAGATTATTCCTTCCGAATGCCTAGGTATATAGGGCATTTCTAAGATAATAATACTCTCAAACTGATGTCAATTTTTAGATTAAACTGTTTTAAAGCAGAATTTGTCTAAGGGAATGTATTTGGTCCAGTCCTGATTTTATCTGCCTTGGTATAGCGCAAATAGCATTAGTGTACTTACTCTGACTGTGTTACAATTTTAACTGCTCTTCCAATATCACTCTTTTATATGTGTGCTCTCACATGTTTACTTTCTCAGTGTCTCTCCATTCTTCTTTGCCCAAGAGAAGTTTGTATATTTATTGGAGATACTGGAATATGCATTGAATATAAATGTGTTATTTATTTTCTTAGGATTTGAATTTTTTGAAACAAGTGCCAAGGACAACATTAATGTCAAGCAGACGTTTGAGCGACTTGTGGATATCATCTGTGACAAAATGTCGGAAAGTCTGGAGACAGATCCCACCATTGCTGCCAGCAAGCAGAACACACGGCTAAAGGACACCCCCCCTCCACAGCAGCCCAACTGCGGCTGCTAATGCAGCTATCAGCAAAGGCAGCTCCAGTGTGTTCTGTTGCCAACAGAGTATTTATGAATGGTCTATATGCCTTTATTTATACTGTCTTATTAATTTTGGGGGAGAAAAGTCTTTTATTTTACATCAGCAGCTGGTCAAGTATACGTATGGGGATGGAGAGGCTATTAGTGTGAAAGGACAATCCATTTGTTAGCATCTGGCTTTTGCATGCAGGAGGGCTATTATTTTCTCTTTTCTTTTTACTGTTTTACATTACACTTACTTCAGCTGGTGCCATGTCCTCAGACCACATTTGCCTAGAATTGAGTCTTGCTTCATCAGTTTCAAATTATACAGTTGAATCCTTAGGGTAGTGGCCAAGGTGTTTTAGAATAAGCTTCCTGATGCTGCTTACATTTTCTCCTGACTGAAAATCAATTTAGAAATATTCCTCTAGTGAGCCAATCCCTCATTCTGTCCAGATCATTTGTATAAGGGACACTTCCTGGAGCATATTGCCTTGGCAAATCTACACTCATTGTGTTACACATCATGGCTGACTGGAAATTGCAGAAGTTAGAAAGAGGTTAGTTTCTGGACCCAAAGCCACCAAACTTACCTGTGAGTTTCCAACTGGGTGTGGGTATTCAGTGCAGACCCTCAGAGATACTAGGTACTTCATCCTGTTTGGGTAGCTAGTATGTTACATTTCCATGGGAGCTGCATATCTATCTAATACCTTTCTGAAACTGGACTTAATTTCTCATTACATCATTACAGAGATCCTGGTAGTACCTACCGCAGTACTGGAGGGCTGACTAGCTCTTTCAATTTCTACCTGCGTGAGATATTAAACACACAGTTCCATATCACCCCTAACAGAGCCAAATCCATTACTCTCAGATGTTCATAGCCAAAAGCTGTCTTGTCATGGTGCTGTCAAACCTGCATACTTAAGTTTTCAGGAATTTCATCTCCCATTCAGTCACTGAGACAACCATCACCACACTGGCTACAAACGCCTGTATTTTACTCAGACCTATTGCAGAAGTGCTGCTAGTATCAGTGAACTGGAGTTTGACCTTATTTTTACTTTGATGAGGATATCTATTTTGACAAGACAATCAGAATTTCACAAGATTTTTAAAAAATTTAGGAGTAATAAAAATTTGTCAACATTTCTATTGCTAAGCTGAATACATTCATAATATCAGCAAAAGGCTGTGAAGCTAGCAGAATAAAGTACACCAATTCTTTTTTTTATGAAGAGTTAAAAATAGTCACATTTCACAGTTTTTAAAAGTACTCCTCTAGTAATGGGTGGCAGTTTCTTACATCTGTGCCCTGAAGTACTTTGTACAGCTGCTTTACTTGCGTCACAGTGACTTTTTTTTTAACTAAATGGCATAATTGAAGAAGTGTTAACTGTTTTATTGTTCCAATTAGACAGAATTTAGGACAATTTCTTGAACTGTCTGCAATGGGGAAAATTGGAAGACAAATTTAAAAAAGGAAGTAACACAAGGTACTGCAAACTGCTCACAACTGCAAAGAAATCCCTCTACACATATTACTTTATTTGACAGTAATTTATATAACTCCTGAAACACATTAAGAGAAAATGGTTACCTTTTTTTTACTGATTAAATAACCTACATACACTTTGACACAGTAAAAATTACTTCCAGACAAGGCACATAGACACATATAAAATGAACATGCCACCAGGGTGCTACATTGGCTGCCTAACTTAAATGAACAAATGTTCTTTCTTCAGTCTGGGGTTTTAAACCATGTCTGTCCTGTTAGCTAGTTTACTTACGCACTTGTTTTCCTAGTCGACATGGAGACTGGACTTCACTTGTTTCCTTCCATGAAAAGAAAGCACTGTCCTCTTTGGGGCTGATGAGCAGCCAGGTGGAAGAGGCATGTGCTATCCCAACCATAACCCTGTCTCTCTCCAGGGATGCTGCTTTTCTCTCCCCCATCTAAGGCAGCATGTTGATAATTGTGCTGAGAGACTTTCATTAATACCTCTTCATCCACTAGGTACCAGCAGCTTTGGAAAAAGAAGTGATAAGAAGCTGAGGAAGCTTTGTGTGAGATGGTGGGCAGTTTTCTGTCCTTTTCTTGTTATGTGCAGTTATTCCTGCTGGAGAAAAAGGAGCAGGGAAGCCTTGAGACAGCACTCAGCTTCAGCCCTCAACTCCTTTAGGAAAGGTTTAGGTTGTATTATTCATCTGAGCCATCTCAGGCAAGGCAAGGAGAGAAAGGAGGACATAGTCACCTCTTACATAAAATTGGGCATGTCCTGGATCATGCAGCGTGGCTACAAGTGCAAGTATTCTTCCAGCTTTGTTCTGGGATGCTTGCTGCAAAATGGTCATCTCCTGTGCATGTTGTAACAAAGAAAAAAGACTCCAAGATGTCCCTTCCTACAGCCACACTGTACTTGCACTTCATTGCAATGAATTCCAGACCCTCCCTGCCTCTTTATGACCACGTAGACTCTTATAGTCACTTATTATGAGTCACTGGAGGAGACAAGCAGGATTTGGTTAGATCCCTGAACTATCCACTGGGGTAGCACAGTTCTGTCAAGAGAAAGTACCAAGCTAAAAAGCATTATATTTTAGTGACAGAAGAGGGCTGGATCATTAAATTGAAACCTGGGATAAGAGATCCAAAACTGCTTTCAGCCTCATCACAATTCTTGGTGAAAATGTACTCACACACTTTGTGCTAATTTATTGTCACCCTCAGCACAGAAATAGGACTGAATGTCAGGGAGCCTTATTGGTCCAGCCACAGATAACCTCTTCAGCTGATATTTAGGCCACTTGGTGAGACACAGCAGTTGACACACAGAGCACATTAAATTTCTGAGAGACTACATGCCTTTGGGCAGAGGGTCCTGAGGTCCATAGTGCCAGCTGAACTAATACTACACAACCCATTTTCCAAGTTATGATCTAGACTTTTAGCAGAAGGCTAATCCTGTGCATAGGTAATGCACCAGCCTTATCATGCTCTGACAGTGTTTTGCTTGCTGCATGTTCAAACTCGTGCTCAGAAAATGCCTTGGGAACACACAAGAAGATGGGATGTGACCGGTTCCTGCAGTGCCACCTGGCATCAGTCTGCCAAACAGCTAGCAAGTCCTGCTGGGCTGAATCTTCAGATGCATGTTTTCAATTTTCATAAGAGTTCATGTTCACAAGTGTTCTGGTCCTTATAGTGCAACTAACTTAATACTGTATCTTTTTTTTTGCTCTTGTTGGTTTGTTTAGACCTGTTTGTTTGATGTTTGAAATATATAGGACCTAGCCTGATTTTCTGTCAAAAAATACTCTTTCTCTCTGAACAGCTGCGTACGTGACTGTTACCTGGAACCGTTTGTTCCTTTGTGCTTATACTTAATGTAATGCCTAGAGAAACTACCTGAGCAACTACATCTATGTGGCCTTTCCAGAGCACCAGTCTGAAAGATTAAGTTTTCTTCCCAGTCTGTTCAGCTCTGTATATTCAGCTGTACCACCTGTACCTTCTTTATTTTAAGAATGAAGTGCTATTTCAGGGTGCACAAAATCTGCTGGAGTTTGATCCTAAATCTGAGAATGCTTTGAGGTTGCTATTTTTAGGAAAAAAATAGTGGTGCAAATTCTACATCTGATGATGATGCCTTTGTTTCTTCAATAGCAGATGAATGATGCTGCATTTGCATTCCAGAAGAAGCCCCCCATCCCAAATTCCACCCCCCCACACACCCCAACCACTCTTTTCTATATTTGTTGGTGAGAGGCAAGTTTTATTACTTGCATTTTTAAGGGCATCAACTAAATTACTGTTCTGCTGATGGACAGATTCCTCCTTGGCCTGTTTCATGTAGACAGACATGCAGTGTATGAGCCTAGTTCTTCTTTAGGGTGACAGATTTAGCAATGTGACCATAAGTATGTAAACCCTCATAGATAAACCCTCAGGGGGGTGTAAAGCAACATGTCTTCACTTATGCCAACAGGGGAGTGAGTTGTGTTGATTTACACCATTTATTCCATAAACATAGTCTCTTAATCCATACACTCAGATTCTCCAAGGTTCATCATTTGTCAAGTCTCATTTAAAGAGGCAACTCATTTCAATTATTTGAATGATTTCTACCACTTTTCTTTATTAAGGGGTAAATGTAGTTCACCTTTGCAATTTAAGCTTTTTTATTATTATTTTGTTTATTCATGGATGTTCTTTGAAGCAGAAATTGTAACTACAGACATATAGTATACACATATACACAGCAGTACATCTTTGACTCTCATTCAGTTCCCACTGTTACTTGTTCATGTTCAGTGCAGCCTGCCCTAAATGCCACAGTGGAATTTATCCATAAATTCTCATTAGCACCAGGTATCAGCTGGGTTACATTTCAGACCATAGGTTTATTATCCATGGTTCCAGCAGATGCAGATGGCTTATCATTTGTAGACTAAGATACCTGGTATTTGATTTGGGGTGGGGGGTAAGGGGGGGGGAAGCAAAAGTCCTAATCTTACTATAACTTCACGATCATGTATAACATGCAGAAATGAAAGCTAGAGATTGCTTACCACTTCTGGCGATAAATTTTCTTGAGTAATTCTGACATGTACCTGCAACTAGTGTTAAATGAAATGTTCGTGCTGTAACTCATGTTTAATATTTTGTCAGTAATGTCAGATGTGTTGTGGGCCAGTTGGACTGTCAGAATGTGTAACCTATATACTAGTGTTTGTGGAATTCAAATGTCTTAAGTGTTGCATGAAAATATGTTATAAAAATAGATATGTTTTCTATTTTTGAATACCTCAAAACTGAGGAATCATGGGCCAATAAGTGCAATATTTAATTATTTACTCAGTGTATATAAACTTGTGTGAAAGGGAGAAGTGTCATGTATGGTATGTGTGATAAGCTGTTGATGATGCCTGTGTGGCTTAAGATTTCTGGTAGATGTACGTGTCTTGTAGTAAAATTTATATAGTAAACACTTTACCAGTGTAGTGTAAGAATATTCTTAAGTCTTTTAAACTATTTTTCATATATGAGACAATGGTAAAAGATATTTGTATGTTTACTGCAAGTGCATGTCAATTTTACTTTTAGAGTTGAGTGTCCTTTTTGAAAATTATCATATTACACCAACACTAGTGGGACAGCACTTTCAGTCAGAAGATGTTTGTAACCATTTCTAAACTATCTGACTATATTTTTAAAGCATGTTCTCTAGAAGCATTTAAAGAGCCTCCTAGAGCTCAGCAGTTATGGTGAGTTACTTTATTCTTAAAAGTTACATGCTCTGCCTGCCTGTATTGCATAATATCACCTGGGCATGTTTTCTTTAATCTGATACAGGTAACTCATAATACTTACCTGAAATATTAAATAGGAGTACCCAATATTCTTGCAGATGACTTAGCAAATTTCAGTTGGTGCCCTGAGTTAACATTTTTGGGAACAGCTTGAAGGTCACAGTCCAAATGGTCCAGCACAGTGGATGGTGACCTTAATTAGTCACTTCTGCCAAGTTTCTTAACTTTTCTAGATCCTAAAGAGGGAACAGACATCCTTAAATATATTGACCCAGACTCTTCACTCAACTATTACATAGCCCTCAGAGTTGAACAACTGCACTGTTAGCAGTAAAGCTGAGGTATTAATGGAAACAATATGCAGCCCAGAGTCTAACCATGAAATTAAAAGGAGACATCCAATAATTTGTTTTTCCTTTCCAGTTATCCTTGCATATTTCTAATAGTTCTCTAAGCACATGAGCAAGGCCATCACTATTCAGCAAAACTCTTGGGTACATCTGGGACCTTAAACCCCGAATCACTGCTCTGCCACAGGTTCCCAGCTGTGCTGACAGACTCTGCAAAGGAGAAGCTCATCCTGTTAATTCTTTCTACATCTCTGGTTTCAAAGGAACATGTCATGTGCCTTCGGAATTTGCTAAATAGAGATGGGCCACTGAGTGTGGGCCAAGGGGAGTAACCAGTTCTGCTGAACAATTTTCATAATAAATTTTTTTCATTAGTACCACATTAAAAGGTACATAAGTAGATTTTTAGTTTGACCTGGTGCATTTTTGTGAAAATGTACAAGGTTGATTTAGGTTTAGGGTTTTTTTTAAATCAGCTTGATCAGGAAAAGAACAAAATTCTAAGGCCTACTGGAAACACTGTCATGGGTTTCCTTTCCTATGTCATCAAATAGTTTCTCTGAGAAAGCAAAGTAGCCAGATTGCATTAAGTAGCACAGGACGGTACTTGCAAAGACCTGAACATCCCATTAAAATTGTCCCTGGTTTTATAGCTTCTGCCATGAAAACTTCTGCAAAATTACACAGACCAAACTGAAATCAAAATGTATCTGGAGAGAAATTTGGGATTGCTTAATAATAAAAGGAAATTCTCAATATCTTTGTAGCTGAGCAGCAGACAAAGTAACAGTCATAATATGAGGTACCATTTTAATAGAGATATACAGACTGCTACAGGACTGAGGATGCTTTACCTAAACTTTTTATTGCTAAATGACCTGACTGTTCAAGGTCTGGCAGATAATTTTACCTAGAATTTTTATTATTCCTCATAGATATGCGATTTCATACACAAAGATAAATGCTTACCTTGAAAATATGTAGCTGTTCTGGCTCCCTCATGCTAACTTGCTTGCTGAATTGTTCTTTAAGAAAAGTTGAAGTACTTGCTTAGGATACATTTGTGAGGGGGTGAGACTCAGTCTGTCCCTCATCCCCCAACCCTTACTGCAATATAGTTACTGTGGTTCTAAAAAAAATGTTAGTTTAAAATGCTGCTGGATGACAAATTTTGTGAATCTTCTGCATACATCCACGGGAGCTCTTGTCTGAATGTGAAGTACAAGTTTTATCCACGTGCAATTTTAATTCTATGTGGATGTAGAGACCATGTGTATTCCATTGGATATTCTGTTTGTATGTGACTTCTGTATACCAAGTGGATTTTTTTTTGTTTAATTTTTTGTTGGAAGTTTTTTTTTCCTTTTGCGATTACAATAAATATTCAAGAGACTATATTCATGAATATCTCAGTTGTTGTGACATGGTCTTACCCCCATCCTCCCTCTGTTTATTTTCTTTTACTTACTAAAACTGGGAGAGAATACTTCAGTTTTGACAAGATAATGGACAACAATACCACATCTGCGATAATTCATTTCATTAATATCTTCTCAGTAGCACTGGTGAGTTGTAGTTCTGTCTGAATCCCACAGAATTCACTGGAGACTTTGCCCTGGGAGTCTGCAGGAGAAAGATTAGACATTTCCCTACCAAAAGCACACTGCTGTGTCAGCATATATGCTGATCCTTTAAAATGGGGCAAAGTTTTTTCTTTTGATGTTTCACTATATAAACTGTTAAATAGCATCTGTGCCTTTTGTATGCTGTTATTAGTTGGTCATGTAATCTTAGCCCAAATGAGCCATCTCAACTGTGGTGGGTGGTATTTCACACAAATTGTGATATATCACTGTCCAGATATCGCTTTTTTCTAGACATACACACACCCTTGTGCTAGTTTGAACCTACTGTGACTCCTGAATCTATCTTCCCTCCACATAAATCCTCATCTTCAACCAATCTAATGAACAGGTAGCACTGTTCCCTGTGCCCCCCAGCTCCTGCTCACAGAAGTCCACCTGAAAACTTCTTTAGCACTACTTTCCCTCTCATTGTTTCACTGTGTTTCAATCAACTCTCCCAGTTTTTCTAGTACATTTACATCTCATCTGCAGAGTAAATGTTTCTTGATTAATGCCTAGTCCTCACTCAACACCAAGTGCTTCCTAGCTTATTGCTTGGGATCCCATCTCTCTAGTCAGGTTTCTGCTGAAGGGTCTATCTGTGCCCTCACTCATAGAGCTTCTCTTTCCGGCACGGACTCTTGTCATCGAATCACCTCTGAGAGAGAAAATCCCTCATTCCTCCCAGCTACCAGCAAACATTATGTCTTCTCCATCCACCTTCCTCATGCCATTGCTCTGTGAGATTGGCCCTAATGTACTTGCTCTGCCTACTAGAGTGAGTGGAAAACAAGAGAATGAGGAGTAAGAGGGGGTTGATAACACAGAAGGAACAGATGACTTCCGATTAATATCTTGGAATGATACAATTTTTGAACTGCTGTTATTTTGAATGTATTGGGACTTTTAACATACAGAACTAGACTAGAGAAAATCACGGATGGGTAAATGAGAATGGTGATCTACTAGAATAAAACCTGTCTCAACAACAGGTGTTTCTTACCCAAGAAAACCCATTTTTATTTTATTTCCAGTCAGAAGGCTGGAGACAGAGACAGAAAGTTCCTAACCACCAAAGAAAAAGACATCAGAAAAGATGCTGGAAAGGAAAGATGTGAAGTGGCACAGAAAAGATTCCCAACTTTGAGTAAGAAAGGGCAAGCAGGCAGAATGTCCCAGTGAAGTGAGGGTGGATGACTTAGCAATGTGATCAACCAAAATCAAGAAAGACAAACTGTGGGCTTACACCTGACTGAAGGGACTCTGCAAGTTAATGAAAAAACTGAGGCAGATAAGTGCAAGGAGGGTTAGTTGGTTTTTGCACACATCTGTGCAACTCTTGAGCTGTAAAGGAAAAAACAAAGGTGCCTTCAAAAATCTGCATCTGTGTGTCTGTCTACATTCATGCAAGATCCTGAAGAGTTAAACTGCAAGCCAGAAGATTTACAGCTGAACTCAGTGACATTGGGAAAATATGTGCTCTAAGCCATGGTGAACTCAGGTCATCAGTGGCAGGCACGGGCGATAGTAAGCTGATGTGAGATCCTGTCCTCCATGATGTCCTAGCCAGAGGGTCTGCCTAGGCTCTGGTCCCAAGGCTCTATTGAGGCTCGAGAAGCTGGAGGTGCTGGAGGAGTGGCAAGATGAGGAGACATCCCAGCCCAATGAGTGACCAAACCCAAGAGTGAGTTCATGCAGCTCTGCAACCCACCACAGTGGGCTGGAAAATAGAAAAAAGGTGTGGAAGGGCCAAAGCCCACCCCAACCTCACTGTTGTTAGGAATATAAAAAACATCTTCTTGGAGAGTTAGAAACTCTAGCATTACACTCTTCACTTCCTAACATCTGCCCCAGGGGAGGGTATCTGGGGCCTCCCCTAAGCAGGAACATGGTCTCCTGAGGAGACACTGCCTTTTCCTCATGTGCAAGCACACACGAAGAGTGACCTTGGGCAGGCAAATTGTCACCCCTAATGATGCAGTGCAGCTAGCATGATACAACTTGGGCAGGCACAGACATAAGCATGCTCACAGCAAAGCAACCTCACTCTGTGGCCCGAGCTGGGTTTTCTGAGGCCCCAGGAAGTGCGTATGCACTTGTTTCAAACCAATGCCTGTGGTTAGAAAATAAGTCTATGAATAGCTGTAGAACATCTGGGGATGCCACACAGGATGTCTGCCTCTCACCAGCCTCTTAAAGTTTTAAAGCTTAAATAAGGTTTTAGGAACAGAACATCAGGCAGCCATTTTTTAAAACCCTGCCCTGCTTTTCTTTCAAGAAGATGTAGCCTAAAAGCAAATCTGGCCACAACATGTCTTCATTTTTACTGTTATCTTTAACAGTCAACAAAGCAGAGCTGATCCCGATATTACCTGATCCTTTGCAGGTCAGCAACACAACACATGCAGCTTGCGCTGCTCCACACGCAGCCCAGCCAGCCATGCCCTGCAGCAGCGAGGTGGCCGTCAGCTCAGGCAACATCTGGTGCGCGTCTCAGGTGGAACTTGCCTTTGGGCCATCTCTTTTATTTCTGTTGGGAACAACACCAGAAATTCTGTAGAAAATAAAGCCCATTTCAAATTGCAGTTTCTCTCTTCACTAATTAACAATAGGAAGATGTGTTTTCTGATGTCTTCCCTGCATGAGGGCACATAACCATCCACATGCCACCTGGCAAAGCAGAAAAAGACTAAGGTTTTACTGTATAACTAAAGTCAACATGCAACAAATGTTGATTTGCATCTATGCAGGATAAACACATCTGCAGTAGCATTACTGACAAGCTGGTTAAACTGCCTCTTTTCACCTTGCAGGGAATGGGGACTGTCTACCAGGATGGAGGCACTTGGTGGCCATTTCAAGGCTACAGGAGGTCACTTAACCCAGGGCACACACAGGATTTCAGATACAGCCTTTCATCTCATGATTCTTACACTTTTGCTCAATAGCCTGGCTGCTATCCGCTTTTATTACATGGGTGCTTTCCACGCCATTAGGGGACATAAGCACCTGGCTCTGGGGTGAGAATTTCAGTCTGGACATTGCCTAATGCCCCTTCTGCATGTGACTCCCAGTTTTCTTCCACTAACTACTTTCCTCAAATATAGTAATAAAGATTCCTGAAATAGAAGAGCAGGTTTTTTTCCTATTGCATTAGCAGACAATGTCTTTGCCATTACATTTCAGAGGGAGCCAGAAAGACAACTTATTAACCTGCTAAGCCTTCTCTCTTGCATTACCAATCTTGGCTAAAGGTAACCCATGCCTGCACAGTCCCCAAATGCAGAAATCACTAACTCAGAGTGGCAGGTGCCTGGCAACTGATACAAAAGCAAAATGGAGAAATCACAGAACTACATTTGGAGATGTGCTGGCAACAGACTTTCCCCCTGCACTGAGCTCAATGGTGGGCTAGCCTCATGAGCTTGGGTCAGTGGCCTTGGTGTCTCAGTGCTAGGCAAACAGATGCTTTCTCCCCCATTCACCACTTATATTCCAAAGAGAAACTGTGACCTGTTAGTGCTGGGATTCTGGGAAGTGAGTCTTATTATTTGCAAATGAGGTCACATAACTAGAATTACCATTCACTGTACCAGGAAAGGTGCAGATAAATGCTGCACTCAAATAATAAGCCACGGCATATGCGCATGATGATGATGATGATGAGAGACAAGCCACAGCAGGAAAAGGCAGCTAAGCCTGGATGGTTTTGATGACCACAGATACCGTGCAAACCCACTTCCAAGTATGAGCAATGGAAACTATGATCTTGCAGGCAGCCTCTTTCCTGGTCATCTCTTTGCCTTCAGCCATCCATCATGATCCAGCCATGAGGTTTCTGAGTACTGCATTTGCTCAGAAGATACTGTTCAAGCCCGTCAAGTGAGGAGTCACAGCTCAACTAATGGTTTCATCACATGGCACTAAAAGAAGGTGTGGGGAAAGGGAAAGCAGAGAGTGGGTCTATAAGAGCTGCACAAAATCTTGGTACAAGAGAAATACCCTTCAGGAATAGGAGTAAAGTTAGTAAATCGGGAATGACCTCGTCCCTTTGTCCCAGGGCTTCTGGCAAGTCAGAGCCCTGATGTGTGGAGTTGGTAAAGTTTGACATGGGTCTTACACCCTGGGCTATGTGCACCTTGGAACCGAGATCATACGGGGTGGTCACTAGGACATGCTGCTGCAGCCCCACGCTGCTGTGGTCAGCATGGCCGGTCCTCAGATCAGCTGGGTTATTTCAGCGTAACATTGAACTGCCTCTTGCCGACAGACTTATCTAAAAATCTTGCTTTGTCCCTTCTGCCTCTGTACTTTTCTTTGCACTGAAATGAAAATCAGATGCCAGAAATGTCTTTTAACTCACTGTCACTTCTGGCCTCACAGCAAGAACCGGCCCTTGTGTTACCCAACACCCCATACAGGTGCTGCAGGCTCAAATCTCTCCCAGCTCCCTCCCAGTCCCTTTTTCCCCAGGCCCCTCGGGAAGGAGTGGCAAGTGCCTTTAAGCTGTGTGGTTTATAATTGCATTAGATAGCCCTCTAATGTGTGTGCGCTGCAAACACACCTCCCTGCACATCACAGCCACTTGGAGCCACCTGCCAGGGCCTCATCCTTTGGACCTGTCACCTGCCAGACAGCAAGGGGAGACACAGGCACATAAGAGGGGAAAATTAACCTTTTTGTATTAGGTTGCCTAAAAGAAAGCTGTTGAGAGGAATCTGGATCAGAAGTGACTTTCCTGACTGAGGCTGAGAGGCCACTGCTGGCCTTTTCCTGCATGCTGGGGAGATCTGCTTGTCAAAGGGCTGGTTGTTATTTATTACTTCTGTATTTGTTATGGGTATTACTGTGATCACCAGAGCATCCACCCACCCACCTCCCCAGATTACTGTTGCCTACCCAACTGGAAGCCATTGAGGAAGGGACTGGCTCAGAAACTGATCCTGTCCAGCAGCGACTTCAGCCATCAAAGCTGGGGGTTTTAGGAACACCACAGGGATTTGTACTGGGAGAAATCAGGGGAGAGGGCAGAGGCTGAGGCATGCACAGGGCAAGGTGGGCACCAGAGCTGACCCATCCCAAGAGGCAGGATGAAAAGGGGGCAGCTTTGGGGTATGCAGCTGGGGAGCAGCAGGGGAGGTGGCAGTGGAGGGGGCACAGGCACGTAGAGCTGTGGGGAGAGCTGGTAAACACCAGGACAGGAGAATGTGGACTTCAGGGAATACCTGATAACAGGGGGAATTTGAGCAGTCTGGGGAATAAGAAGAGGAGGAAGAAGATGGAGGAGCTGGCAGAGTGCCCTGCTAATGGGAAGCAAGAGTGGAGCCTCACCACAGAGCTGCTGAGGACACCTGTGCAGCCAAAAGTGGCTCAGAAGCTAGATGTCACATTAGGATGTTCATAGGGTATGGAAAGGCTGCCCAATTTGGTTCAGCAAATGTGTATAAAATACTTTAAGGCATGACAATTTTTTGTTTGACTTAAAAATGAGGACAAAGCGAGTCAAAGTACTGTAATCCTTTACAAAGGCCAGCTCTGGGGAATAAAAAATCTGAACTTTTGTTCAGTGAAGAAATCCCTTTCTTCATACAGCAGGATTTTTATTTTTTTATTTTTTCCCGCCCCCAGAGCATTTTGCCTTGGGAGCAGTTTTGTCATTTCAGCTTTCATGGGAAGAAGTTTCGATTTTTAATCCACTCACACAACACCAGGCTGCTGCCCGGCCTGGTCGATAGATCGAGCTGGCCCATCCTGTGAAATTCACTTTTCCCATCACTTCGATCCCTGTAGTGTCAGGCCTGAGCACCAAGCCAGGCTGCATTTTTCCGGCTGCGGCATTGCCCCGTCACTCACGGCGAGGCACAAAAGCCGTCGTGCAGCACGGTCCCTCGGTACAGCAGGGGTAAGGGCTGCTCTCCTGACCCGGCCAAGAGCTGGAGTGGGGCTCAGTGAGCCTGCAGGGCACACCGCCGCGCCGGTGACCACGAACAGTCGCTCTGACCCCCCCTCCTCTGCCTCACCCCGCGGCTGTGTGCCAGAGAGGGTCTGCTGGAGAACGCGCGGCGCGGGCGGGCGGCGCTGCGCCCCGCGAACAGCCCAGCTCTAAACCGAGGAGCGACCCCACCTGACGAACGCGCAGCGCCACCCAGCCCTTCCCCGGCGTTTGCCGTTCCGAGCGCAGCAGGACGGGGGCCG
>NW_010973158.1:4240666-4320156 GCF_000737465.1 Haliaeetus leucocephalus | reverse complement strand
CGCAGCCGCGCCGGGCCAAGGGCCCCCCCCGCTCCCGCCGCCCCCCTCGGGAGGCAGCCGGGCTTGCGGTGCCCCTTTTATATTTTGCTAATGTTTCCATGTACCCTTCTCTGCAGCTCGCCTTTACGTCTCTGTGCGGCTCTTTCTCTTTTTTTCTTTTCTTTTCAGAAGAAGAGGGAGAAGGGCTGCTTTCTCCACGCCAGAAATGAGTGGCCTCTCTTGGCCACGATGTGGCGACAAGGCTTTTTTTTTTTTTTAGCTCCGTGCGGTCTGCTGAATCCCTTGCAGATATACATATCAGCTACCTTTTACCTGTCCAGATCCAAGCGTGGGAAAGATTTCTGCTCCGCTGCAGCCCTTTCCTCTTTTCCCACGCCGACCCCATCCTGCTTCATCCACAGCACACATTTTGACAGCAGCTGCTGATGCTTTTTAACTCTGTCTTTAATTATAGGTTTCAATATTGTCATTCTTCTAATTTCCCAAACCATGAGTCTGACTCCAGGAAAGCTGTGAGATAGGCGCCTAAAAGCTATATAATATATTGGCTTCATCCCTTCTATTGTCTGATGCGTAGGGGTTTTTGTCCATACTTCGTGCCTGAGATGTATGTTTAGGGTGTTAAGAGTTGCTGCTTAGGTGAAGGGAAGAAAGAGCAAGAAGGAGAAAAACTTCATGCTGTCAGCTCTCCCCTATATATGAAGACAAGTGACCAAAGGTGCTGTCCCACCATCCCTTGTGGGCGCCCCGGTCTCTGCCTCCCTGTTCAAGCTCAGCACCACAGAGCTCCATCGGCCCCTGACACCTCCCATGTTGTCAGCCTTGCTCCAAGCACCAAGGGCTAGAAACTCCCTGGAGGATTAGTGCCAAGAGACTCTTTAAGCTTTTTCTACCAGCTTTAAGACAAGATATTATGGTTCCATAGGCAGAAACACCTCAGCACTGACAAGCTTGGAGGCTTACCCAAACTTCTGCATTTTTTCAGACAGAAAGGTTCGTTGTGCATTTGCCAACACTTCCAGGTGGGATCACAGGGCCACCCAGACAGGCTTTCCCATTCAGGTCCTGCAACCCAGGCAGAAGCAGAAGGTGCTGCTGCACAGGACTTGCAGCCTACAGTGGCCTGGGCAGGGGGCTGGCAGGCAGAGAGAGCTTCCCACTCACAGCAGCAGCAGAAAGAGGGAAACACACAGCTTTAATGTGGACCCATGGTGCAGGGTGTGCTGTTTGTGTGAGCAGAGGTTTCACATCTGTCCCCCTGCCATTTCTCATCCCCTCTCTGACCCCAGGGATAGGAGTGGGGTAGAGTTTGTTCCAGTGGGGATATAGGAAACACCTTTCCCCCCCTTCCTTGTAGCCTAATGCATCCCACTCTACAGTGGATAAAGTATCCTGACATGCCATGAGAAGGGGTTTTGTCAAGATAGCAAAGCAAGGAAACTTCACACAGTGTATAGGAAATACCCTTTAGCACACTATGAAGGATGCCATGCTACCTTTGCTTTACCACCTGGCAGACATGTGGTGCATGAGGCTACAGTCAACAAAAATGGTGTAACCCACTGCTAATTCACATGATGTTACTGCAGTTCACACCCTTTCTAGGTTTTCTTTTAAAACCTTAGCCCTAAGACTAACCCATCAGAATGCTCAAAAAATGTTTACATTTTCCAGAACATTTATTATAGAGATAAGCTTGCAAATCTGAATTTTAAAGGCTACCAGACCCACTAGTGAAATAGCAGGAACACCGATTATATTTCTTATTAACTTGGCACCCAGGAGAAGCAGGCCCACTCCTGACCTGTGGTCCTCCGCATGGGCAGTACAGTGCATGGGGGTGTGGAGTGATCAGGGACAGGCCGGCCCCACTCTGCACTAAGTAGAGGCTGTGCATATCTCAGTCCTCCTCATCCATCCATCTGTCCCAAAGATGGGGGCCACCGGGTTTGGAGGCTTTGGGCTGGCATTTACATTAACTGGAGTTTTAAAACTTTGAGAGAGAAAGAGCAGAGCTGGTTGCAAATGCTCAATGAACTTCCTCCTAAAATGTCAGGGGAACCTGCCCCATTCCTCTCTGGGAGAAGCGACCGCTTCTCTCCTTGCATCCCCCACATCTAAAATATTGCAACCTACTGATCTGCCCTGATCCAGTCAGAAGGCATAGTGAGAAGATGCTCAGCTCAGACAGACGATGCTCAATGCTCCTTCCCTCACCAGGGAGCAAGCGCGTTCCCAGGCCCCAGCCTCATGGCGTCGGCAGGGCGGGCAGCCAGGAGCACAAAGGCTCCCTTCACGCAGAGCCTGGTGTTGTCCCCTCTTAACCTCTGTTGCAGACAACACAGAAATATTTCTCAGCAGGGACACACACGGGGGTGAATCCCAGTGCTGCCTTATGACTCTGGAAAGGATGCTGACCTAATTTGTGAAGACTCTGGGGGGAGGAACATATGCTTTTGCCCTTTGTGTGCCAAAGTGGCTGAGCAAAAGGGCACTGCTGATGCTGCTACCCAAAAATATGCTCACAGAGGGGGAAGGGAGGGGAAGATATTTGTTCCATGTAAAAACTACTAAAGCTATGGGTTTCTTCCTCCCAGTCTTCCCCATCACTTCTCATTTAAAGATGTCACTCCTTTTGTACTCCTTTTTTCCCCAAGGGAGACAGCCTGATCCAGCCCACAGCCACAGACAGCTCTGCCAATGTCTGGCTCTGCCGGGGCTGTGCTCCCAGCTCTCAGCATCCTGCCTTAATATGCCTGCAGGGAGGGATTAGGAGAAATTTTAGTCCAGCTCTAATTTACATAGCAATGGCAGTGATCACTGCCCACAAGAGCATGAGCATTAAAAACAGGAAAAGCAAAACCCAGAAATGGTGGTGAGAGAGAGCAACTCAGTTGAGGCATGAGCTCGCTGTGCAGTGGCTTTTCCTGGGGAGGACTGCTGTGACCAGCCAAAGGACTTGCCATGTCCACTTTCACCCTCTTATGCCCCTGCTTCTTCTTGGCCATCAGTTGGTTGTAGTACCTGCCAAGGCTTTCCCTCTGAACAGTGTCTCTGAGAGAGACAGCTGTATTGTAAAAACCTTGCTACCCTGGCAGGCCAAGAGCAGCCTGGGAGAGCTCAGCCATGCTCTCAGCACCATCTTGGTTCTGCCTCCCCTGCAGTTTCTACCCACTCTCAGTTTCTCAGCTTAAACTAAGACTGACTGGCAAGACCCAAGGAAGCAGAGTGGGGTCTCACCATAGAGTGGAGCAGAGGTGCTTGCAAGCGTAAGGGGCAGCATGGCAGAGGTTGCAAACTTAGACCTTACTGAGAGATGTGGGAGTAACAGAGCCATTTATGAAGTGTCTGGGTGAAGGAAATGGCATGTGAGAATTAGGAGGTATCAGGTACAGAGCAGGTTGTGAAGTTTGTAGATATTGAGTGAAAAGTGCAAACAATAAGAAAAGCTGAAACAGAGAACGAGAGCTGCTTCAGACCATGAAAGCATCTTGTTTTTCATATGAAGCACCTCTGTAGTTGCTCCTTTTTGAGCGAGAGAAGATGCTGCCCTGCTGCCCCACTGTAAAGGGAAGCAGAGCTTTTGCAGGCCAGGGTGATAGAGGTTGCACATTGTGTGACCTGTGGTCATCCACAGTCATGTCCTGCACCTGCATTTGACAAGAGACCTTGAAGCCTACTGTGTTGTGACTGACTTGATAGTCCCTACAACAGAACGGCCCCCAGGGCCAATACCAATGCTGTCATGAGGTCAGTTGTTCCCCTGCTGCCTGTCCTAACACTGGATGAGGGCTACCTTAATCTGGGTCCAGGAATTGCAGCAGCCAAGAAATGACTTTGCACAAAACTCTGCTGCAGGATCCAGCAATCCCAAGGAGTTGGAGGGCCATGAAAAACTGCTGGAGATGGTAAACACATCTGCAATGACAGCGTAAGCTGCTTCTGCCAGAATGCCTCTGAGGATGGCCAGAGAACACTAAAAAATTCATGTAAAGCCTTCAGGCAGCAGCCCCTCCCAGGAAAACCCTGAGTGGAGGAGAGCGTTACAGGAGGAGAGACATCTCCTGTCATTTTAGTGGGAAATCCCTTCCTTGGACTCATGGGTTCTTACCGTTAGCTCTCCCAAATTCCTTTAAAGCTAGATCACACACTGAAAAAAGAAATGTCTTGGACTTGCCATGAGATAGTGCTGATTGCTGTGTTGGAGCCTTCTAGTTCTTGATGCCCAAACAGATTCCCCCACAACACACCAGTTCCAGCAGATAGTGGCTTCTCATAGAGTTTCAAGTGAGCATTGTCTTATGACAATTAGGCTATAACTCTCCAGATAAAAATAATTTCAAATACATGCTTGCAATCTTATAAATATTCTACAGTCTCTTTAATTCTCCAGTACCTAGGCTGAAGCTTCTTTTTTATTTTATATTTTAGGCTTTTGGACATTAAGGTTTTACCTGTATTAGAGCCACTTAATGCTCATCAATAAATGCTGCTATTTTCAGGTTCAAAACAGGAGTCACTCTTCAGTGAAAACAGCTGTGTTTTCGCTATCAGTTATCATGATGACTGTCTCTGGAGCAAGCTCACAGTGCGTAACATTTTCCCCTTTCAGCAAAGCAAAAGAGCCTCCCAAGAGAGTCAGCCTCCTCTCTGCCATGCTCCTCTGGCTCATCAAACACTTTTCACATGGTCACAGTAGAAACAGAAGTCTCCAGAAAAAGCAATTTTTACCATAATCCAATGAAGCATTTGTTAAATGCCAAGTGCTTCCCATTTTTTTTACATTGCTACATAATTTTTTAGTTCAGTCGCTTTTTTTAAAAAATAGTTTTGAGTCAGCAGAGCAACATAAATTGAAGTCTACTGTCATTATGTGCTAACAAAGGTTGCATTGCCCCTGCAAAAAGGTCAGAATCTACACAAAAAGAAGAGAAAAGCAGCAGCATGTATAAATAGAGTTGTTCAACACAAGACAAGGGTAATTATCTAACACAGCATAGCACACTGATGAGTGCCTATTAAATGTATGAAGTCTGATTCACCTTTCATGCTCACATTAAACAAGAATTTCTCAATAAAACTCCAAAATTACCTACTGCAAGGTTACCAGTTCATGCTGGTTTATTTCCAAAAAGGGCATTTTAGTGCTGCTGCATGTAGAATGAAGGCTGAAGGGTGCTGGCCAGTACTTAGGTGTAGCAAGGTGCGTTACTTGCTTCAGGATATGGTAGTGATATAATGGTTAACCACAAAATCCTTATTCAATTAAATGCTGAAGATTACTCTCACCTCTCTATTTATATGCATTGAGATCTGTGGGTGTGCCTCAGCTGCATCTTTGTTTAAGATTTAGGAAACCAGGTGTGCACAGGAGTGAGGAAAGAGGATCAAAAGCTGAGGTCTGAGGGAGAAGCAATGCCAAACCTGTAGAAAAACAAAGAGGGACAGAGAGAGACACCAGTGCAGGTGGGTCCAATGTAATCAGATTTGGTTTTCCTTGGTTTGGAGGAGAAGGAGGACTTGAGCAATAGTCAGGAATCAGTGCAAGAAGGAATCTGTGTGCTTCTCACTCCTATACCTATTCAGAGCCTTCAGCTGCCCCTGCCTTGCCAAAGGCATTGGTATCAGGTCTGCAGCTGTCCAGACAGGTGTCCATGCACCATAATTTCATAAAAGGCTGAAGCTATTGGTGGTCTGATACTGTCTTTCAGGTTAACCAGAAGCAACCACATCATTGGTATTACTTTTCAAAGGCCAGCTTGGTGTATCAGCCCTTCTCTGTCATGTAGCGTAGGATCACGTACCTGCACCATCCACTTCCTTCCCCAAGACCACTTCCACCAAAGCATTACCTCTATATGCTTCACTGTGTCCTTCCTGAGCTCCAGTGAGGCTTTCTAGGAACCCACGTTGTAACCATGCTGTTACTTACTTTAGTGTTCTCAAAGATCCCTCTCTTTTTTTTAGTCAAACACCACTTCGAGTAACTACATGTGACTCCAAGAGCTGAAAGGTCAGGTTACATGATCTAACAACTCTGGAATCCTCCAAGTCTGCATGTGGATAAGTAAATGAGCTGGGAGCTGGGGATTTTGGCTCTTCTCAGCTGAATGACTCTGAAGTCAAAACTGCAAAGAATTTCTGCCTCCGCTTTCAGTACCTATACCGTTTCTGTCACCAGGACTGACAGTTTATTCCCCACCAGATCATGTCATTGGCTTTCACCAGTGGATTCACACATTGTCTAGTTCATATATGACACGCTAACTAGAGCCCATCTTTAAAATAGGCATTTATGAGTCACCTGCCATTCAGCCATGCTCTCCAAAAACCACACTTTGAATACACCAGACAAGGGCATGAAGAAACACTCTTAAAATCCCTGAATCATTTCCCCTGATGCTATCATTCTCAAGAGTCTGAAAATGCTGCAGCCCTGCAGCCTGGTTTAAACACAGCAAGCACACCTGACCATGGCTTAGAGCTATTTTGTTTTCCTTTGGGATGACAACTTCAGCCAGTACCTCTGGAAGCATGAATCAGATCTTAGGGCAACGTGCCCAGATCCCCACTACTGCCTGCCAGACTGGAAAGCCTCACATGTTTTCACTGCAGGAGCTGCTAAAAGCTGGAGATATCAGGGGGCGGGAAAAGAAGGAAAAAAATCCTCACATGCCCACAAATGTGCAATTTTGTTTGACCGTTCTGTAAAATACTTTTGGCTTTCAGCTTGTTTTCACATGATGGCATGTTAGAGGACACATTTTCAGTACTTAGAGGAAAAAAATTTCATGAATGAATTTACTGCTGTCAGCTTCCCAAAAGCAAGCCTTACTCAGTTTTCCATGGGAGGCATTTTAAAACTCTTCATGTTTCTAATGAGGCCTGCATAGCTTCAGCTGGAAGAAAAAATATCCTTTAGGTATATAACTGTTTCTGCACATGCCCCCTGAGGTCTGCATAACAAGATTTTTACTTTACATTGATTGAATTAGGTTAGGATCAGGTGGCACTGCCATGCTTTAACACAACGTGATGCTGGTTGTGTTGGAGGTGATTCAATAGAGACAATGAGCTAACATTATAATACTCATTCTCTAGTTCCTGTTATTTTCGTTAGGAGCCCAAATTTCCAAGGGACATTTATGATTCTAGTTACAAGACAGCTAGATGAAATTTGCACCTTCATGGGGGATCCAGGAAGACCAGCGCTCCACTTACATCCCTCTTTTAAGTAGTGTTTTGAAAGGCTTAGTAGTTTGTATTGATCTGGGGGAAGAATCACACCCATCTTTGATATCAATCAGAAGTGAAGCCACTGCGCACGTGGTGGTTTACAGTGGTCTTGCCAGGTCACAGCACAGATTCAGCCCTAAGCATGGCCTCCTTAGGAGCGTGGTAAAGACATCAGTTCCCGCTCCCCATTCTGTTCCCAACATCCTAAATGTCCTGGATGCGGGACAGGGTGCAGGCTAAGCTAGACAGCTCAAGCTTGTCAGGGTATTGAGGGAAATGAACACATTAAGCCAAAACATCTGCTTCCTTATGCTTGTTCACAGCATCAAGCCATGCACAGAGCAGGGACTTATGTCTATGTATTACCCTCATCCCTTTGCATATCCCTCCCCCCCCCCCAACTTTCAAGTGCTGTAAGAGTAAGTTGTAAACAAGAAAGCCCCTGGCACAATTTTTGCTTTCATACCAGGATGTCCTCAGGACAGCTGATCTGAACTAGGCAAAGGAATATTCCATACCATAGGATGTCATGCTCAGTATATAAACTCGGGGCAGTTGGCCAGGAGGGGCTGATTGCTGCTTGGGCATCTGTCAGCGAGTGGTGACCAATTGCGTTGTGCATCACTTGACTTTCTTGGGGTTTGTTTCTCTTTCTTTTTGTTATCTCCCTGGTCATTACTATTATTATTATTATTATTATTATTATTATTATTATTATTACTACTACATTTTATTTCAATTATTAAACTGTTCTTATCTCAGCCCACAAGTTTTACTTTTTTCCAGTTCTCCTCCCTATCCCACTGCGGGGGCAGAGGGAGGAGTGAGGGAGCAGTTACTTGGTGCTTAGCTGCTAGCTGGGGTTAAACCACGACAACAGGCTGGCACAGCTCCTGCTGCTTTAATGGACATTTCACACACTCGCCTGAGAGGCCAACATGACCCGGTGCATACTAACAAAGCTATCCATGCATGCCTTGCCCTGCCACCACTCCTTCTATTCACAGGTATTTGTACTGTCAGATGTCTCAGTGAGAAAGCAGAAAACTGAACACTACCTTATTTTTCCTCCCTATAAAAACCTGTCACTTCATAGGCTTCCCTTCATCTTCCCCTTTCTTGTCAAGTTACATATACCTGCCCAGAAGACATAGGTGAGAAAAGAGGGTGGGAGGTATCAGCCGTTGTTTCACATGGTTTAGCATTAGCAAGTCACCAGTGCATCAGGGGACTTGACAGAGGCAGGAATAGCAGGTGACTCACAGGCAGAGTGTCTGGGCTTTTGTACACCCCTGGTTCAGGTAGCATATTCGCTCATCGGGTTTTATGTGTCACGCAAGTGAGATGGGGGATTTGTCAAGGCTGAATCCACCTGGGGTTGGCGTCAGCGTGGGATGCCCACCGCTTGGTTCACAATCTGCTCCTCTCACTTGTTGAGATGAGCTTTCCACAAAGCATTCAGTACCTAAAGAGGTGTCCTTGCTGCCAGGGCTGGGTACAGAGCAGAGAGACTCTGCATGGGGCAGCTCCCTGAAATGGTGGGGCCCTAAGACATGTGTCCTACTTGCGGGTCTGTACAGCTGCACCCGTGACACAGACGGGCAGATGTCACAGTGCGCATCACCCCAGGAGGAGCACCTGCGCTGGCATAGCTGTGCCTCACTGCACACACATGTCCTCGAAGAGCTTGTTCAATGGTCCGTGCTGCACAATTCACGTCCTAATACATGGACTCTGATCTAGGTCAGCAGAATTGCTTAGGAGGGTGGTAGCTGGCACAGGCTGCAGGGAGAACTGCCTTGCAGTCATTGTTTTTCTACATCCCCAAAGGAAAATAGGTCTTATGACTGTTTTTTCTATGCCCCCTCCTTTTGCTTTTTTCTCAAGTGTTGGAGAAGGAATCCGTTCATACACAGACGGGATTTCCCAAGGAGTGTCTTGCTCTGTGTCGGGTGTTTTGCTGTAGGGTGAGTCATGAGTGTCCTGGAGACCTGTCAGTGTGATGTCTGCTGGCCTCGCAGCTCCCTGCTCATTTCAGCAGCGCAGAACAGCATGCTATTTTCGTTACTGTCTCTAATTAAATACTGGGAGGATATCCAGAACTAGCACTAAGGCACCCAGCCATAATCTGGCTACTAGCATATGTTTTCCTATGCTCCAGGGGGAACCCAGGCTGCAGAGGAAATTCCTTTGTTTGGGAGATCCCTCCATGAGATAGGGCAAAGCCCTGGGCTGTCTCCAGGAGACAGAGGAAGCCAGCTTGCACAGCAGTGCCCTTCTCTTTCACTTCTCCAGTGCCTTGTAGGGCCTCTTCCCTTGCAACGCAGAAAGAGACTTCTGTCAGAGCCTACTTCCCTGCTTCCAGGACAGCCAGTGTCCTGGGCCTCCATGCTCTGCTTGAAACGCTCCTGTGAAGTGATCTCTGCAGTTACTCAGTTGGCCCCGTCTACATTTTGTCTTGGTGGCCATGTGAAATGATTTGCTCAGACCCAGTTCATGGGCCATTTTGCCAGGCCAGAGGGTGCACCTGGATCTGACTGCCTGTAGGCACCACCTTCCCCCACAGCATTTCTACAGAGACCAAGTGACCTGCCTTCGTGACCTCATACCCGGGGCCAGGCACAGCGCTCCCACCCAGGCAGCCCACAGTAAGGCATGGTGTAAGCACGAACACCTCTTCTTTTCCCAATATATGCCACTCAAACCCCTTTTGGTTCTGGCTATCTCTCCAAATACAGTGTGAGGAGACACAGGATCAAGCAGGGCTTCAGAGCACGGTCCAAGTTGTATAACCTTAGATTTAACAGGTATCTTTGCAGTTGGTGGTAAAACTCTGCCTGGCCCAGGCACTGTTCTGCCCTGTCCCTCATCCAGGTATATGCAAATAGCTTTAATGCAGGCAGAAGATGCTCTTGCCCCAACCGAATAGATGCAGATCAGAATATGGGCTTGAACCTAGGTTTCATCCCTTTCCAAGTGGATCACCAGCTTTTTCTGCAGTGAGAAACAGCCTTGAAAAGCTTTGATACAGCTGGGCCTCCTTGAGCCATCCCACAGTTATACCTGGGCACTTGGGCTGTATTTTCCTTTTTTGTTGGTGGGGTGGGTGTTTTTTGTTTTTACCTTTCTCCTATGTTGACATCTGCCAAGACCAGCTCAGCTTTTTACCTCCATGGTTTTTTTTGTTCTGGTTGCAGTTCTCCAGGCAGCAGAGAAAGCTTCTGGGTGCTTCAATGCAAGGTGTCATCCTTGTACTGATGGACCACAGCCCCACGCTCAGTGAACAGCAAGAGAGCCTGTGTGCACGCACAGTGAACCGTCCCACTCCATCCTGTACAGAGATGTGGATAGCGTCAATGTGAACGCAGCTACACCCATCTGGGTGGGTAGGAGTATGCAATGACAGCATGCCATTTATGCTGGGCTGGCTTCTATATTCTCTGATGAGCATCATCTCTGCTGTTTGAGAGTTTGCCTGCCCCTTTCATTTGCAGAGACAGGGGAAGGGAACAGGCACCCAAACATTAGTCGCTTCAGTGCACATTTCCACATCTTTGCACAAATCCACCTTCAGTGGCAGTGTCATCGGTGATGCTAGGCTTTGCGTTGCAATGGTTGAGTCATGGGCAATGTTCCCTGCGGGTGACTGTGCTGTGGAAGGGGTAAGTCTCCCAGAGGTACAGCAGGCAAGTCAGGGATCCCACATGCTTAATATCTACTTCATCCACTGTCACCAGAGGGAACCTTGTACCTCCTGGTACCTGGACTGAGGCAGCATATGCTCTGATGGGAGAATGGGGCCAAAATCCTTTTGCATAAATGCTGCAAGGGTTTATTTCTAATGCAGCATCAAAGACACACTTTATGGTTGAAAATACCTGCTGTTGAATGATGTTTACCAGGAAGGAACATCTGAGGATGTTTCTGGGAGACTCAGTGCCACCAGGAGAGTAAGTTTGTCTGTTATGTATCTATTTACCCATATCACTCACTATAGGCAACTATTCCAAACAACATAATATGGTAGAGCTGAGTCGCTCCATCCTAGCAATAGCAAAAAAAGCAGAACAACATCCTTTGCAGTGCTTAACCAAGGAAATGGAAGGTATAAGAATGTCGAGGTGATGACATACAAAGAAAGAAGCCTCGTGGGATGAGGGAAAACGATAGCTTTTGAATGCCCCTGCCTAAAAGGAAAGGACCCATGTGTGCAGCAAAATTGTGAGAGTGCAGAGAGTTACTCAGAGGAAAGGTGTGAGAAGTGATAATGAAATGTGATGAATATGATGAGCTGCAGTTAAAATACAGCTGACAAGTGGGTTAGTTCTGCAGAGCTGCAAGAGAAGTGGGTTTGGAGGGGAGGGCAGGCTGAAGCTGCAGGTCCTCTGGCTCTGCAACCTCTTCCAGCCCCTTCCCTCCTCCCAGAGGCTGAGCACTGCTTCGGCGAAAGGATTTTGTTACAGCCTAGCTACTGAAGAGGAGGTGGTATTTAATCCCTTTCTCAGTGCCTGGCAGGAAAAGGAGTGAAGACTGGAGATAACATGTTTGGGGGTGAGGGTGCAGAAGCTAGCAAAATGAGTATGGTGCTAACACAGCCACAATGACAGCCCTTTGCACTCTGCCCATAGGATAGGCTTAGTGGTACCAAAAAAGCACTCTGTTATTAAAAGTGCCCCGGCTAACGTGCATTATTTGAGCCAGAAGGGGTTGGAGTAAACAAGGCATTGAGCAGCAATGCTGGCAGTGAGTCCCAGGAGAGGGGTGGTAGAGGGTGTCAGTCCCTTTACCACAGCTGCTGCAGCAAGCTCCAGGCTTGCACAGGGACCCCAGTGACATCCAAGAACCTTATTGACCATTGCAGATGAACATAGGATTAACCAACTTTCATATTTTGATTCATTAGGTAGTTTTTAAGATTGCCCTGTCAAAACTTACTGCCAGTGACTTTGTCATGAACAAAAACCAGACATAAACAATGATAGAGTTCTGCAATTTTGTCCAGTTTTTATCAGAGAGCCTGCTCTGTTTGCTCTCTTCATTTAAAATTGTAAAAAAAAAAACAGAAAGAAAAAGATGAGGCAGTATTTTACCACTCATTCTAGTCTGCACAGCCAGTCTCTGTGACTCCCTGGTCAGCTTGTTCCTCTTCCAGCTGGGGTAAACACAGAAGAAACAGGGCAGTGAGCTTGCTCCATTTGTCTCAACTGAGTGTTAAATTCAAAGTCTATTTTAATCATTAAAATGCCATCACCTGTTCAACCCTTGAGACTTTTCCTGACCACCCCAATATGAAGTGTATGAAATATTTTTAAAATTTAGGCAGAGATAATTCTGTTCCGTGATTTCCCCATGGCTTCATTAGTGTAAGCCATTTTAAGGAATGTCTGGGCTGTGTTCTTACATATAACACAGGAACATCTTCGCTTGTAGGCATGTGTGTGTGTGTGTGTGTGTGTGTGTGTGTGTGTGTTCATAATTACCTGTGTTTAGCTACTTAATTGTCTTAAATCTTGCTTCTAAGGTGCGTGCATTTTGCTGCTTGTGTCGAGAGCAAGGGTGATGGTGGCTTAGGACTGTGCTCATCCCCCAGCTATCTGCCCCTTCGCAGCAGAGCTGGAGGAGTGAGACCAGCCATAGTAGTGCATAGTCCTCCACCATAGCTTGCATGGCTGGCAGAGGTGAGTTTAGTCAAAGCCTGCAGGCCTTGCATTGAAGCTGTCAATAAACATTCATATGTTCCTTCTTGTTGACACTTTTGCAAGGAAGGTCCTTTCTTATAGAAAGCCCAACCAGACGTTCACTCCTGATAACTGCTTGAATTGCTCCAGGTAGACTCACTAGCCTGGGCACTTATGAGCTGTGCAGGGCAGCTGTTTCCTGCTTAGTGCAACTACTCCACAAGAGAAACGTTCACCCACACACCCACACAGAGCTTCCCCTTCTCAACAATCAAAAAACGGATGTGTACATATACATATATAAGTGTACATATACATATATATGCTTTTCACACCAAGCATAGATTATTTTGTTTGTCTCTCACTGATAGAAACATAATAAGCTTTCCTAAGGTTCTAGTCTCAAAAGCTTATTAAGCAGTAGTGATTTTGGCCCTGTAAAAGCTTTTTTGGAAAGCCTTAACTCACAGACATGTACAACAAACTCCATGCTGAACTCAAGCTTGTTAGGTGATGGCAAATACTAACCCACCACCTTGACATGGACAATTGCTCAAAGTAAGCAGACATTAACTTCTCTCTGTATTGGAGGAAGTTGCTCCTTTATTCTTGGTAAGAAGAGATGATAAAGTAAGTTGTAGATGGACTAAAATAAGATCCCAATCTGCCATGCCCGCAGTTAAGCTGTTCACTGCTGTTCACCAGGGCCTGAATTACTCTACACAAGCTGTCCCATAAACATTCTTCCAAAGATTTTTTTCCCTCCACAACCCAGGACCGTGACAGCAGGAGGTCCCTCCTTTGCCTTGTGAGCCTGCTCTGGCCCCTCGATCTCAACGCCTGCTGGACACGGAGCTTTACCCCTACTCTAAGGGTGCTCCCACATCCGTCCATCCACCATCACCCTCTGTGCTCACATGCTCACTGGGAAATAATTCCTCAGCCAGGATTATGCCCCCCTGTACTGCCCTGCCCCATCCATCAGCCCTCCCTGAGAGATGCCCAGGTGGGAGGTGGGGACCAGGCAAGCAGTGGAGCCAGGCATCTTCACAGAGCGGGTCCTGGAGGTCGCAGGGCACCAGGGGCTGGCCAGTCCTTCATCTTGCTGTAACCCGCCTCATGAACAAACTCAGGCTTTTAGCTATTAATTAAGGGTTCCTCAGAAGCCCTGTGCTTCTCTCTCCTCTAACAAGCACAGCTGTGTTGCTGCGCAAGCCTTGCCACAGATGTCAAGGTTGTCTTTTCTATTGTGTGCTTGTTTTGTCCTGGGGAACCTTCACTTCTCTTTGGATGCTGCGCTCACCTTTTCTCACCTGCCACTGTTAGCTACAGCAAGAGGCACAGATTTTGTTTACTTCTGTTACACACCCAGCTGTCCTTTCTAGAGCTTTGGCGTAAGAGCAGCTGTGAGGATCTGCAGATGGGCTCTCCCCTTTGGCTGTGACAGAAGACAATGCGGCCAAGCCCTGCTTCCCCGCTGTATTAATTATTAATGAAGCTGAACACTGGAGCAGTTCAGCTGAAGCAGCACAAAGGAGAAAGGAGTAATTCATACCCCCTCTCACTAATGCTTTCAGAGTAATTTGCTGGATTTCCAGTGACCCACAATTAAATCCCCCTTCCCTTCCCTTTTTTTAAATCAGGCACAAAAGTCTACAATTTATCGGAGGCAGAGTGGTCTGTATATGACTCCATCAGGCCATATACAAACCAGCCCCTGAAATGCAATATGAGGTTTTGGATATGAAGCCTGTTTCAGAGGGTTTTTTTTTCACCTATTGATCTATTTTTCACAATAATATGCTGCTCTATACTGAAACAAATGTGTAGAGATTCGCATGTGCCCAAAGCAGCTCTTCCCATCTGCCATGAACACACAAAACACCACCGTGGCAGCCGGTGACTGGCCCAGATGCTCCGCTGTGGCACTGCGCCGGCAGCACGGCAGCAGGTTGTGCAGCCCAGGGTCACGGTGCAGCCAGCAGCACCCTTGCAGCGAGGGTCCCCACAGGTGCATGACGTATCCCCAGAAAGCAGTGCGAACCCACTGCCTGCTACTGGGTAGATACTAGGAGGGGAAGGAGAGGCACTGGGATTTTATCTCTGTTCTCCCTGAATCCAGTACAGCAGAGGAAAGGGTACCACTGTGGAGGTACCTTTTGCTAAAAGGAAAAAAGCCGCCATTAGTGCTGCCAGGGAGGGCTGTGACTGCAAGGAGAACTGCAGAACTCTGGAGAGAGGCAGCAGAAAATTGCCCAAATGTATCTAAAAATAAATAAACCTCCAGGCAAGAGTACAGGTAGCCCAAAGCCTCACCCTGCTTGCCGTGCCACCCCCCACTTATCCCCGCACAACACTGCCATTGCACTCGGCTGTGATTTTTGCCGCTCACCAAGCACGAAGCCCTGAGGATTTTGCCAGCCCATCAACCTGCCAGAGAAACATCCTGCATCGCCACCCACGCTTCCTCCCACCTGGCAGCTTGTGCAAACAGCCCATCTGGAGCAGACAAACTCCAGCGCTGCCGCTGCAGCCATCCCATGGGGAAACAGCACCGGGGCCTCGCCACCGTTCCCGGCTGGTGGAGGTCAGGACTGGCAAACCCAGCAGAGCAGAAGGCCTGAGGCTTGAAGCCACCTGAGTCAGACGTGAGGGCTGAATGGGATCTGCAATAACATATTTTAAAAGGGCATCCCTATTAGTCTCTCTGATCAGCTGCAAACCAGTGAGAAACACCAGCAGGTATTAATATTTATGCAGGTGGGGCTTGCACAGGGAGTTTTGGTGAGGAAAAAAGGGACAATGCTATCAAATACTTCTAGTAAAGTCTGAATTTGAGACTTGCTTTTCTTACCTGCAGGGGAAAAAACCCAAACTATGACCAGTTCAGTTACAAGTCATGCCCCTGGAGGCTTTTTCAGCTTGGACAGTCTAATGCATAAATTGTTTGAATACTAATGGTGTTCATTAATACTAATTACTGACTGTGGAGGGGGCACTATGAGATGGCCTGGGTCTTACGGCTCCCACAGGATGGCTCCTGTGGCCCTGCTGGGGACACTGCCTAGCACCATATCTGCCCTGGCCTTGCAGTGCTGTTGAGCGTTGCAGATCAGAGGCTGAAGTTTGCCGCAAACAGCATAGCACCCCACTCCCATTTTGGGAAGTAGGATTTAAAGACCCTTTAAATTTACAGACCGCACACTGTCCGGTGCTGGCTGGCTGCAGTCGCAGGGACAGTGGTGCTGCACGGCGACTCACAGGAGCATAGCAGGTTTCCCTCCCACCACGGCTGCTGCCAGCACCACCGGGCAGAGTTTTGGGGGTGTGTTTCAGCCTCAGGGCACTGGTGGTCTTCTGGGGGACCCGGCCCTCCAATGACTTCAGAGCAGCTGACAGCCCAACCCATGCGCTGCATTTAGCAATGAGCAGCTACTCTGGCGGAGCCTGGGCAAGTCTGCTGCAGCACTGCGTGAACAAGAGAGCAACTGTGCAGGCTGAAACATGTGTACGTAACAGCCTCAGATCAGAGTGGGGCTTTTTGGTTGAGATTTGTAGCTCTTTAATCCTTTCCAGAGCAGGACAATGTCTGTGGTTGAGACATTCCTGGAGTGAGGCTTTGTTCCATGGTTTCCTCCCATTTCTCCTTCTCTGTCCTCAGTTCTCCCAGCCCCTCCACAGCTTTTCAGCACAAAGGCCCAAGTGCCTAGAGCACTGGGGGACTGTGGAGATCAGAGGACACAGTAGGAGGTTGTATCTCTCCTAAGAAGCATCAAAATCCTAGGCCAGATGGCAATAATCTCATTTCATACTTTTCCCCTGATTTTCTCTAAATTTCCTTGAAACATTTCCCCTTTCCCTTTCCTCACTTGTGTGTTGCCCTGAGGGTTTCATACTCGACTTCAAGGCAATCCTAGACAGGCCATTTTTGGTAGGTTTCAATGAGATCTCATTACCTAATTGCACCTGAGGATAGCTTACATGAATACCCTTCAGCAAAACTGGAGGTGTTACAGTGATACTCTTCTCCTGAAAAAACATGCTAGCTGACACCTACTGTATCCTAAGCATGGCTCTAGCTCCTTCTACATACAGGTACTAACTTGTTTCATTAAATGGAAGTGTACCGGAGGGTGGCACTCACTGCCCTGTGCCTCTCCCTGCTCTGCATGGCACCTTGCCCTTTCCCGCAGCCTCCTGGTGCTGGGGGGGTAGGAGGCAGAGCTCCCCAGGAGGGCATCTGCCACTCCTTCCGTATTTGGGATGCACCAGGAACCATCACGCTTTAATGGACAGTACTTGCCAGGGAAATGATGCTCCAGCAAAGCAGCTCTTTCCTCTGGGGTCCAGGAGATGGCTGCTAATTGTTAAGGAGTGGAGTCCCTGTCCGCCCCACCCCCCACCAGGTAACACAGCCCACGCACCAGCACCAGCTGCCTACGTGTCTGTCCTCTAACTTTTGAACCCATAGCCAAATTTTACCACATTTAAGGGCCTAAATTTCTAATAGTTTCATGAAAATAAACAGCCAGCTGGAGGAGAAAACCCCCACGTGTATCTGCCTGTGCAGTCGTAGGCTCAGCCAGGAGCTTACAACTTCAGAAGAAATACCAGAACAGAAGAAAACCGGCCTCAGAAGCTCTGCAACTCGCAGAAATGTGCAGTTCTCTTACAGCAAGTGTTCATCTCCCACTGAGAAGGAGCCCCTGGAAGCGTGCGAGGAGGGATGCCGTCACACCACACATAGTCACCCAGCCCAGCACAGTGCTCTAGCATGTCTCCAGACAAACCGCAAAACTCTCCTCTCCTGCCAGCCAGGGAGAGTTTCTTCCAGTGCTGGCAGTGCAGTGCTCCCTCCTGCAGGGATTTTGGCACGGTGTTACCCAGAGAGCAAGAAGCTGGGGGAAGAGGCCAGGCTGTCCCCCAGTTGTCGGCTGTGGGGAGTGTCTAAGCAGTAAGTGCAGGAGGGAGGCTTTGCTGCTCCTGAATAAGAGATGTAGCTGCCTTCCTTAAGGATGAGGGAAGAGTGGTACGTGAAGCACAAGCTCCAGGAGCTGGTGAGGCCACCCAAGTGCAAAGTTATTTGATGTACATGGAAGTGCAAGACACACGTTTGAAAACGCACACAAACATCTGTGCGTACCGCTTAGTCATACCGCAAGAGCAGAAAGCAGCAGCCTGCCTCCATGAACTGCGCCCATCCCTTCCTGCGACAGAGGTGTCTTTGCCCCTGGCTGGATGCAGCCACGCTGACCAACACAGTGAACCAACCCTCTCAAACTCAGCTATCTGATGATGAGAGGAGAAGGCAACCCAACCCCAAACAGGTTTCGGTAAGAGAAAGCAGCAGACCAGCCCGGTCCTCATTCCCCTTGGTAGCCCAGCTGAATGGAGCTGTGCTCATTAAAAAAATGGGGGGGAGGCACATGTGCAATTACACCCCACTGTCTCAGTTCAGCTGAGGAAAATGGGGTCAACGCTGTGCTGCTAATTCAGGGTGACACACAACCGCTGCCGTGAACAGCACAATGCAACGGTCGGAGCGCTGCAGCCCCGTCTCCCCTCCCCGCGTGGCTCACAAGCCCCAGGACCCCACACCGGCATTAGAAGGGACGTGACTGCCAGCACCCCTAAATCCAGTGATGTCCTTTCCCTCCTACAAGCGTGTGGGGAAGGAGCCAAACAATGCAGAAGGTTAAATGAGAGTATCAGGTCCGACTAGAGGCTGTTGTTAGAAATAGAGACAGAAAGCTTTTTGCCTGCAGAGAAAATACTTCACTATTTTTCAATAAATAGGCCTACCGTTTTTTGGTTTGAAACTTACTGTAATAGAAAAAGTCCTTCCAAAGAGCACCTCCCTCTCCTTCACCCCCAACCCCACCATTTGCACAAAGGACCAGCCCATTCCCAGAAAAAGCTAAACCAAAGTGAACTGCACCTATCATTAAATACCCTGAAGGGGAGGACCTGTGGCACTAAGCAGCATGTGTGGCTCCCAGCACACACAGCACATCGCTCGCTTCTATCAGTGACATTTCCTCAGGTCCTGGTCCCCAGTGAGGAACCTGCAAGCACAAAGAGTAAATGAAACCAGCTGACACAACTGTTCCATCCTGCAGCCTGAATTTGCCACACGTCAGCTTCCAGTGATTTGGCTCCCTTGCCGGCAGCTGGCTTTGCCTGCTAGACAAAAAATGGACTGAGGGACTATTACATTTCTGTCCCCACATGATCAAACCACATCTTAACCTTCCCTTGGATAAGGTAAATAGGTCATATTCCTGGAATACTGCTAGACAACAAGATTCTGAGTTAACTTATTTTTCCATTGCATTTTTTCCCCCCTCAAACTGCATCTCCAGGCTTTGCTACCAAACCTGAACAGCACTGTGATTCCAATCACACCCTTGGCAATACTAAAGGTTGTTTATTCTCCCATTTACTGCTTCTCAAGCATTTTTTTAGCCCTTTTACAGGCACAGCTTTGTAAGGGATATTTCTCTGCAGCTGCCATCAGCACAGCATCATCACATACACGCGGTATCACTGATCCCTTGATAGTGTCTCACTTGTTAAAGGTTTCCCATACTCCTTATCCCCAGATGCATGTGTTTATTAGGGACATATGACCCCAGCTTATGGGGGGAATGAGAGAGAGAAAGTGAGAGAGCAAGCAAGATTGCTTTTAAGCAGGGCTAGGACTGCTTCTTTGTTTGCTGCAAGCTTTGTCTTTGTGGTACATGTAACAAATACACATACAATTTTAAAACTCCACAGCATGGGCCACTTCTGTTCTTTCCACGCCATTGCAAAGAGCCTAAAACCAAGAACTGCTTCATGTGAGACCCTCTAACAAACCCAGGTGCCATGGGAGGTCCACAGCCACCCGGATTATAAAGGCAGCTCTACATCAGCTGGCCCTGCTCTTTTCTTCAGGGGAGGGGCACTGCTCAGTGTCCCTGCACTCAAGTGATCCCTTGTATCAAGCAGGCTTTGTATCAGACTTCAATTAACACCACAGTTTAGGAGGTCTACCCGTAGCTGCGGTCAGGACAGCTAATGTAAACCACTAACCATAGTCTGAGAATGCAATGGGCTATGCACAGGTCTTAGTTTGGTCAACACTGCATTCAGTCAAGATTTTGAAAACTTTAAGTTTACAAGAGATTTGAAGTATTAGTTTTCTGGAGAGTTTCAAGTATCAGAAGGTACTGAAGTTTTTACGCCACCTGTAACTGTCTCTGTCTAGCCCCAGGTAATGATGGCTTACAGGCTTTTGCTGTAAGCCAAGTCCTACACATGTACAACACACATGCCAACTGTACTTTGATTACTATGTGCTGCATAACCTCTTTTTCCAGCCTTCTTCAGCTAAACAATGGTCTCTGCTGCATATTAGAGATGCTGATATTGTACGCGTCTGAACTCCATGGATGCTGGAGGACAGGTTATGGGCTGGTAGGAGTGAGAAGTTCAATATTTGGATGTAACCAACCGTGCAGTGTGACTGCTGAGTTTCTGATCTGCATTTGCTGTCTGCACAGCTCATCAGCACTAGACAGTTAATGCTATCTGGGGCCACGCGTCCTGTACCTTCTCCCTCTCCCTCTCACCAAGGGCTGTTTAGCCAGGTATGATGTCGTCACCCTCCTCCTCCTCTTCCCATGCTAAGGGCTTGTTTAGCAGTGATAGTCATCCCACATTTTCAGTCTTTAAAGCTGTGCTGAACTCTGCTTTGTATCAAACAATTCTTTATTTTCTAAATGTCCATTTTAAATACATACATAGTTCTTACTACCACAGTAACTCCAAGGACCTCAAAATACTTGATTTGCGAGAAGGAAAAAATACAGCTTTGAACCTGGGGAACTGAGACAGAATCACACTCAAACTCAGTTCTCCTAATGTCCATATCTAAGCCATGGGATTGCCTTTGACAAAATGAGATTATTTTAGCTAGAGTGTGCTTCTCCCTGACCAGGTTTTGTTCCCAGTTTGTCACACTGATTTCTGTTTGGACTTCCTCTCCCCCTTTACTACTTTTGCAGATTTCTCAAGCAGTTTGACAGGAGGAAGCTGGGGATTTTCTTTACCTTGCAGGCTAAACTAAACTGAACTAACTAAAGGCTTTTATAACATATTTGAATTTTTCATTCATCATATTTTTTTTTTCTTCCTGAAAAAACTAAGCAAAATTATTCACAGCTGGTAGAGAAATTGGGCTGGTCATTCTAGTAAACACTGTGTGTGCTAGCAGCTGTAACTTGTTTTCAGTGCAGCAGAGAGATCAAGCAAATGAAGTTGCTATTCAGACTATTTGTCTCATTAGGAAATAGAGGAGTCGGTCATTAAAAAAATACATCCAACTCCTATAGCAGCAGCTGGTTGCAGTGAAACAGGGGATCAATTTTGGTTTTGCTCTGAAACTTGCCTATTCTGACACATTAATGCCAAGCACAGAGACTGACAAAAGTGCTGCCAGAGGATGTAGGAAGCAGTGGGCTAATCCTGGACAGCTTCAAGCTCACCACATGCACGGTTGTGGTACCCAAGATCCTTACTGAGAAGGTTTCAGTAGTGCCATCAAGAATTTGGGATTCCCGTTTCCCTTCATAATAACCACGATGTATGCAAACCATTCTCCCATTAGGGTCGCTGGGAACATGTGAGCATGAGCCTGCCAAGAGCAACAGGCACCACCTGGTTTATCGGCCCCGCCGTGCTGAGTGCAGCATCCTTCATCCTCCCAGCACAGCACTTAGCAGCCGCTTCTGCCACCAAGGTGTGATTAAAAGGAGTCCTATGGATTGGTACTCTTTGCAAACTGACCCCAAACCAAAGAAGGATCTAACAGACTTAAGGAAAAAAGGGACATTGAATACAAAAAAATTCTATCAGAAACTATTTTCCGTTAAGCAAGCAATCCCCCAAACAACAAAACCCTCACTCTGATCAAGGAGAGGTATGTGAAAGCTGCTTGAAGAGCTGGACCTGCATTAAGACCACAGTTGTTCTTCAAGGCAACAGCAGTCTTTTGTGATTTTTATTTTAAAAAATAGTATCTTTTAATCATCCATTTAGAGCAGAGATTGTCTGGTCAATATTTAACTATGGTGCTCTTTTTTTTCTTTTCTTTGTGGTATCCCAGGGTATTGCTCCTCTAGGCGATCTGTAGTCTTCTAGTTTCTTTAAAGCTGAAGTTTTATTTTCTCAGGATAGGCTGCTTTTGCCACTGAAGGCAATAGTAAAATTTCCTGGAAACTGAGATTAAACACCTTTCTATATAACTATATAGCACCTCCGTGGATTAGACTTCTTTATGAAGTACCACATTTGGTTAACTTTTCTGATTTGCCCCCACTTTATTTTGTGTTATCTATGCAAAACAGTATGATGACAAAAACACAGTAATCAAATTATTCTGGAAATATGCTTTCTCTTAAGATGTCACAACTATGGGATGTATGTAAAAAAATTTAACTTGCAAAAGAAAATCAAATACAGTAACTAGGCAGAATCAACCCATGCTTTTATTTCCATTGCATATAAAATTTCATATGAAGGTATTGATGTACAGTACTATCCCATAGGCTGTAAGAGAGGCTAAGAAACCAGTGAAAGAATAGTCATGTGCAATGTTCACACAAGTTGCCACTCTCAAGACATCCCCAAAGGAAAAATCAAACTAAAACAATAACAAAAAATTGTTCAGGATTTCTGTTATAGTGTCCCTTTTATACCATTTAAAACAAAAGCAATCGATCTCCTTTGGGCCAGGGCTGCTAAAATCTACAGTTTGTGTCAAAAAGGAGGCTCTGTTTTTCCTCGAAAAAGAATCTCTCCTTTCACAAAGAAGTCACATGCTACAAGGGCTGGGCATCGCTGGAATGGAGGAGGTATTTACCCCACTCTGGCAAATTCATTGGTATCAGCTCTGAGTAGTCTGACAAGTGACAACATGCCAAGTCAAACAGCGAGAGATGCTCAGTCCAACCTGCAAACCTAATACTAGTGTTACTGATCTAAAGCTTTACCACTCTCCTGTAGATCTAGTGCATTATGCTATACACACCTGTACAAAGCCTTAGATACATCTATATAAAATAAAACTTTGGCTGCTTATAACACTAATATTGGTGTTGGAAAGCATTTCCAAGATTAAAGTTGTCTTCTGCCCTACTTTATGGATTCTGCTTATACAATGATAATTTGTGCTACTAAATAAAGAAGGGATATTACAGACAATTGTAAAAGTGTATGAGTTATAGCCTATTAGAGATGCTTTCCAAAGCTGTTTCAGTGCAATTCAGTACTGAAATACAGCATCAATTATTTTTTTTTTTTAGGAGCAAAAAATGGCTGCAACAATCCCTGATGATAGCCTGTAAAAAGACAATCAGACAGGCAATACAATTATATTGCCAGATGTCTGGAAAAGCTTGAACTTCCAGTAGGGTCATGAATGAAAGCTTCATTGTAGTATCATGCATATTAGCTTGTACAAGTAACCCCATCAGTTAGCAACTAAAAATATGGTAGAAATGCCCAGCCCTAGCCCCACAGCTACCTTACTTTTAAATGCAGCAAAACAGAAGAAAATATTGTTTAAAGTTAAGGCACAGCCCTGGGACCAAAGACCTGCAGCTTTTTTTATTGATATATCTTTATGTATTTTATACTTTTCTTGAATCTTCCATAAACAAGCTCTAAGGTGACACTGAATATATTACAGGAGAAAAAAATGTACAAGGAATATGTATACACAATAATCATTCTCTCACCAAGAGTTTCCAAAGATAGCAACACCACCCTGACAAGGATGATGTTATAGTAAGAACTGATAATTTACAATTAACATTACAGTATGTACATTACAATAAATACATGGTTGTAAACAGAGACAAACAAGACTGTATTACAGGTAAGGTCATTTGGTGAGAAAAATGCATGGCACAAATAAAATAAATAATACATTTGAAAAGAACTATCAAAGCCTTCTGTAAAATCCATTTCATTCAAGTTTTTTTAAACTTCTGAATGCTTTTTCTTCTATCTATATTCTTTCATTATTGTTTTTTAATGACACAAAACAATTTAATTCAAATACAGCATTATTGAGTACAGTAACTTGCAAGCTAAAGTGTACTGTTATAAGCAAGGTGAATTTTCTTTTTTCCCCCCACTCAATACCCACTCACTGCATTTACTTATGGCAAAAATATTCAGAACACATAAAGCCACTTGTAAATTGTATTGTTTTAAAGCAGTGTACAATGCTAAAACACACTTTGGCAAAAGAGGAAAAAAGATTGTACAGTGCATTATATCCCCAGTTCTAAGAAATGATAGAATTCTCAAATATTTGATTGTCCACATGTATGTATATGTATCTCCATATGGTTATTCTTCTCATTTACTTTCAATTAGTGCAGATACAAAACCTTTCCACATCCCTATTGGTTATTTTTGAATTTATATTGCTTTTCCATTATTAAGGTTCCAGGCACTCTTGGGGATTGAAAGGATTTTTAGATGGAGCAGGTTCAGGAAGAAATGATGAAGAACAAAAAAAACCCAGTCAAAACCTGAAAAAAAACCCGTAAGTTCTCTTCATTCTATTTCCTCCTTCAGCATCTTCTGTGCTAAGGCCCTGTGAGAGCTAAAGGTAGAGAAAACTATGACCTGGATATAGAAGAATGCAAAATGCATTTAAAAGCTGAATTATTAGCCAATTGTTTTTAAACAGGTTTTTATTGTAGATCTCAGACACTTAAAAAATCCCCTGTATTCATAGTTGCAAATTTACTACAAAATTAATCCAAAGGGGAAATAATGGGTGTTGCTATCTTTTGTAAAGAATCATTTTGATACTGTCATTTTACCAGAATTTTACAGAGTGGGAGTCTGCTAGCTTCCCTAGGCAACTATTTCCCATCTTCTATGCTCAAAACTATAATTTTAATAAAGAGTAAAGTGGAGGAAATAGATTTCTTTCTTCTTTCACGTGACCAAACAACAGGACTGGAAAATGACAAATATGAACTCCTACCTCCCCTTAACTTTCCAAGTTACAGAAGCTTTCAGTACCAATCAAACTGAAATGCAGGATTCCCTCAGCACAAGGTGGATAAGGGATGAAAAGATCTGAGATTGAAATAATGTGGAGTGAACTACAATTCCCATGATGCATTGCTTACTTACTTAAAAACATAGAAAGACAAGACCGACCTGGCTCTTCTTGCAACAAAGACACAAAAAAATAAAGCTAATCGTTATTTTTATGTTGTACACATCTCAGATTAGCAAATCGTTTAACCAGATAGCTGACATAGATAAAAAGTTATTAAGAGAGTCAAAATTGGAAATATTACATTAATGCTTTTTTCACCAGAACAAATATTCCTTACATTGTATTAGCCTGTTCTGACTTAGCAGTCTATAGGTCCCAGCCAAAAATTATCTGGAAACATGTTTCAGAGGGACAAATTTTACTAGTAGAGAAGAAGAGCTGCTTTCGTATTACGGTGACAATTCATTACCTTTCTTACGGGCTCTAGTCCTGCAAATCCACAGCTTACTGGTCCCAGTTGGTATCACTGGGACCACTTCTTGCAGTAAGACAGAATTCGCAGGATCAGTCCACTATGAGGGCAAAAGCACAAGTTAAGTTCCTCTAATACGTTTGGGAAAATTGTGATGAAACACAAACGAACAAAAAGCTATCATACTGAAAGAGTTTTACATAACATAAAGGATATTCATGGAACTCACTAATATATAAAATAATAGACTTACAGCTCAATATTACCATGAGATTATAAGGTGCCAAAAACAGAAGGAAAGGAAAAAAACCTAGAAGTATTATCCAGTGTAGCACAGATTTGTACTGAAAACTTGCAAGTTAGTCTTTGGAAAAAAAATAACTAGTGGCAGATGAAGTCTGAAAGTGTTTTTCTTTAAATAGAATACCTCAGTACATTTAATAATAGAAGTAAGCTCTACAAAAGATCTCTCTTTTGCATACTATACAAATTGCAGAGGTTAGTGCAACTCACTGGATCACACTTTTTTCAGTCACGTATTAGGAAGACTTTAGAAATTTATGCAATTTCCACAGCTCATCTTCCTATTGGTAACAGAATCATCTTGTGTCCCATCATTTATGTGCACTTTGTTTTCCAGAAGGAACCTCAGTTTATTTTGTTTCCTCTCATGATGAACATTATCCAATGCTTTGCTTTTGAAACACAATGAATTCAAAAACTGTCAAAGCATACCGGCATTCAGTTGGCACGTGGTACTCCTCTGAAAACATTTGCTTTATTTAATCAAATCTGCCAAATGGAGAGCTTATTAAAATGTAGTTTATGGATGTTATCCCCCCTGCTTTCTGATGCCATGGAGGTGAAAATTCTGGTTACAATATTCCTGAGTGCCAAACTGAGTCATCAAGGTCAGTTTTGATCAACAAACATTCTGGCAAGATGACAGTGAGTTGTGACCATGGCTGTAGCATATGACATACACTTTGGAAACCATTACCTAATTAAATAGCAAACAACAACCAAAAAAAAAAAACCCCACAGAGAGAAAGAAGAAAAGAAAGGGAGAGGGCAACAGAGAAAGAGACTGAGTCTTCATTGTTACGTGTCAGGAGAATGGTCTTCTACCACACAAGGCTCTGTCTGGTTCTCCTCTTCTTCTACTTCTTCCCCTACTTGCTCATCAAGAGGAATTTCAGTGGATTCTGAATCCTGGGTGCAAAGAGTCTTGGAGTCACTGCAGCTGGTGTCTTCTTCTACTTGACTTCCACTGTCTTTTTCGGTGTCTGACTCACCATCTTCCTCCAGTGTTAGCTCAAACTGGAATTTTTCAGTTTGGCCCTGCCTACCCTCTTCCTGGTCATCAGGTGCAGGAGAGGGACTTTGAGGGATTGTGCTCTGGTACCATTCTCGATTGTCCTCCAGTGTATCTAAGATATCCTGGGCATCTGGGTGAACAAGATCTGCCCATGTCTCCCACAGAGGATGAACAATGTAGTCTATGAAACCCACCTATTTCAAATAATACAAAATTAGTATGACCTCTTATTCACAAAGAAATAAACAACTATGCCTGTAAGTCATGCAAAGTATGAGAAATATGCTACTAAGATACACTAGATGCACTACCCTTACTGGTGGCTGAAAGGAAACCATGCTGGTTTATATAGTAAATAGGGTCTTCTACATTTCAAAAGTCTGATTCAGGATATTGGATAAGGACTTGGAAAGGATTTGGTTTTCAAATGAACTGTTCATTCCAAACAACTCCACTGCATCCAGTGAGCCAAACAGCTGCCTTATATTTAATTCTGTTTTTGAAGGAAACCCTAATGAGCAGCTGTACAATACTCTCTTTTGATGTGCATGCTACATTGCAGGTCATGACAGTGATGGAATCCCTTCAGCAAACACACTGCCATGCACTGTGTTTTCACAGTAAAAATCTCAGCTCCCCTCACTTACTACTCACAAGCTGAATTAATTAACTAGAATGAAAAAAGGGAAATAGTGCATTCAGAAATTAATCGAAACATGGCTATGCACCCTCCTTTTCTGTTAAAATGTCACACTGTGTTATTTAACTGCCTACTCAAATCAATTACCTGTGATTTTTCTACAGATGCATTGTGCTTATCACACATGGGACTTATCTCCATTCCCCTCTCTCTTTCGCGATCTCCTTGACGGAAAAACTCCTCCATTATTCTGTCTGTCCATTGGCGGTAGAGATGGAGTGGCTTGGTTGGATTGCTTAGATCTGCACAGTGCACCATATTCTGAAGAACCTAAAATAGATTGAACACCTGTGGTGTTATTACTCTGGAGAAAAACAGCTCCTTTTCCATTTACACTTTCGGTGGCTGTGAAACAGAATCTTGAAAATACATGTAGTGCAAGATGTATTCTAAAAAGTAAAAACTTATCTGCTTGGGTGTTTTTCACACTTGAAGTAATAGCCATGAACTACCTTGCTTCTGCTGCTTCTGCCTGTATAAGGGACAGAAAATCTTTGAGGGAAAGACCAACCAGGTGCTGATAATTTGGAGGGAAGGCCAAAGCCTCATTTAGTCAAGATGTACTCTAGCACCTAGTTACTCTCTCAGAGAGGATACTCAGTACCTAAGTATTTCACAGGTAGGAAACATAAAAGGATGTAGAAGGAAGGTAGTGAGTCATGGTGTGAGAATGGACAGCTGATCTAACCCATGCTGGTGAATGGGCAGGCCAATGTTATTAAGGATGTAAGTTAATAAAAGTGACCATCTGCAGATGAATTTTCTTACCTGAATCCTGTCTGAATAGTTATCAAGAAGCAGGACACCAGAACTGGTCACTTTTTTGGTTTCAACCATAGTCTTCAAATCAGCCAATAGATTCATATGCTTAGACATGTCTGTTGCAAGTACCTTGAAAGAAACAAATAAATGAATATTACATTAATTGTTCTATTGATTTTTAAAAAAAACCTTGAACACATAAACAGTTCTGGGGGAACCCATAACTCTTGTGCCTAAATACACTATAAAAGTCTGAGTTCTGTATGTCATTAGTGTCCAAAATAGTTAAGTTTTCATTTTGGTTATTTTAAGAATATGATAAAATGATTGTTCAGGATTATCTGATTCTGAACAGATCAGCCTAAATTCATCATGAATTCAGTAGCAAATTTCTAACCGTGGTGGTGAAATGGCATACATGTCAGTACGAAAACAGCCTGAAGCAGGATTGTATACCTTCTAAAAAGGTACAGATATTTATTGAAACTGAAATGAACCCACTATTCACGTTTGGATAAGACAGAATAAAACTTCAAACTTTTACTTCATTGGTTATGGGTCTAATGACATGTAATTTATCATAAAAATGCTTCTGTGCTTCATTATTCAATTTGCTAGCACTATGGAAGAGAGACTCTCAAGCAGAACTCACAATGTCAATGACCATTTTCCTCAATGATTGCCTCTGTTTTTTGGTCAAATTCTGGAAAATGTCACAATTTTCTTCCTGCAGCAGCTTGAAGCCCACAGCTAAGTGATGATTCTCCAGTACTGATGAGTCATTGTACATCAAGGCGAGTTCAGAGTCTGCAATAACAATCGCACGGTAGTGTTACTAAAGCCTCTGCTTCTAGCAAATCCCTTAAAATTTTTCAAATTCATTACATTCGTAACAAGATTTACAGATGAACTTTTAGAAGCAGAGTTCCTGTAGTTCACACAGTGTCAAAAGTTACAGAATTAATGATTGAACATCTTAACAAATCAAGGCAAAGTATGTTGAGGAAAATAAAGAAAACATTTTGCAGTGAAGCATGTACGTGTGTCTGGAGTGGCAAGTTAGAAAAAATACAAGGAAGGTATTTTTCAGAATACCTGAATTTTCCTATCTGTATGAGATCACATGGAAAATACTATATGCACAAAGACACCTAAACTAAAACACACTCTGATGTTTTCTCACGCCTCTCTCCATCACGACTATGAAAATTCCATTGTTTAAGTCAAGCTGCAGCCACCCAGCACTCAGACCTGGGAATACACAGCTGAGGCTTTGCTGCAGGTCATGCAGAGAGCACGCATCTTGGTTTTCAAACCATGTCCTTCTGCAGTTAGCTAAGGCTCTCAGACACCTACCCAATTAGGCCTATGGGTCATTAGTCCATGACAACTTGCAATTTTGAAAGAAGGCTGGTAGGATGGTAACAATTACGCTTCTGGTCTTTTTCTTGGAGGGTCACGTGGGTTGAAAATGCAAGTAGTGGCCTTGTCTACTGCCTCATACCTCAGCATGGTCAATGCCTGATGCTGTAATGCTGCTTTCTCCAACAGAAGTATTCTTGACTCTGTCACTCCCAAGAATAACATATAGCTTCCTAGCAATGCCTGGGCTAAGGCACACATGCAAGGTCTGCATCTGTCTGCTTAGACCTGCTGAACAGCCAGCTCTGACAAATAAAAGCAGTTACAACAATTTTCTGCACAGCTTTAGCTTCTACCTGGGGATAACACGCAGTCAGCTTGTGTATGTTTTAAGACACAGCTTACAAATGAATCTGTCATAAAAAACAAATAGTTTTTATGCAATCACACTTGTCATGTGTGATCTTAACTTCTATTTATTACAGCTGTTCTATCTTAAGTCTAACCATATGTCAGGATATTCTACTCTGTGTCCACTTTTATCTTCTTTTACAGCAGCTCTGTTTTAAAATCCCTCTGGCTCAAAGGGGTGCCTATAAAAGCTCTGCTCCTCAGAATTCATTAGTCTCATTATCCATTCTCCTGCTATTTTCCTCTCCTGTCTTGAATACATTGACCCTTTGAATAAGGAAACACTTCCTCTACCTTTCCTTATCCTGACAGCAGCAAAACCAAACAGAAAAAGGAAAAAGAAAGTGAGTTTGTCAAATGATCTCTCTTTCATCTTTCACAGAACATTTACAAAGCTTGTCTGCTTGTTATTTTTCTTACAAAGAACACAGGCACTAGTTTATTTCCCTTTCAAACAGCCTTCTGATGAGCCCCAACTGCAAAACACTCAACATTGCCAGAATACTTTGGAAGGGCTGGAGCTACAGACAGAGCTAAAACATGCTCAATGTTGTAATGGAGGTGGAAATGGAAGTAAGTTCCCCCTTGGTAATGGTAATCCCTGTAACACATTATAAGCTTCAAAAGTATTTGTCTGGAAGGACAGAGTTACAGTGATCAAATAAGCATCTCCTCTGATGCTAATACAATCCATATTTGTTCATTCTTTAATAGCATTCAAGAGGGATCAGATTTTTAGACAACTGTGTAATAGCCTTTAAATCCTTAAATAGGGAAATAATATTCAGAAATATCACGTGTGAGTAATTATAAAGAATAAGCTGAAATATGGCAAATATATACATACTTTAAGTAACTTTAAGTCTATTATGCTTTTTTAAAATGTATTCTTATACTTCTTACTGAAATGTTAATACTTTGTATGGTTCACTGGAAAACAAACCTAGGTGGAAGCAAATGATCTTCTAAAAGTTAGGAAAATGTAGGACTTGAGACCTGAATTAGGTGGTCTTTATCTCTGTCTCTGTCCCTACAGTTTCTTCCTTGTACACAGAACAAATCAAAAGGGATAAAATCCCCTTTGTCTCCTTCAGCTTGGCAACAGCAGTTCCAGTTAGTTACTTGATTGACCTGGCAGCCTCCTCTATCAAAAGCTGAACTGAGAAGAACAAGACATTTCTTCTGAGCCACTAAGTAAGCAGCATCAGAATCACTCCTAACTTAGCTAAATTTCAACTGTCTACCTATAAGTGAAAGCTTTATGTATCACTACTGGTGCCTTCAACTAGCCAGTCATCCTACTTAATCCTAAACAACTTGGTGGTTTCCCCACAGCACCTCAGAGCCATGAATGTATCCTGATACTCAATTTCTGATTAAACAAATAAAAACTTTACTTACATATGCCCACTCTTAAGAATTCAGGTATTACACGCTGTTTTGCGCACAAAGCTTGATTTGCTCCCTTCCTATACCATGCTGCTGAACTGTACTGGTTACCAATAAAGCAGCAGAAATCTAGAGTCAATCCCAATCCTCCTCTATGCAGATAAGTCATCAAATCAAATCAATGGCCCTCAGGCCATTAAGGCAAGTAAAATTAGATGCAGGCTAAACTGGAGTGGAGGTCTGATTTGAACATACAGCAGCAATTAGTCAGAAGAGGAGCTCCCTTTTTCAAACTGTACTGCTGATTTGGGGTCATGCTATTTTAGCACCAGTGCAATAGATTAACCCAAGTGCAGGAACGACAGTATCTATAAATGTGCAACCAGATGGGTCAAATACACAACCGTAGGTATGTTTCTGTTTCTGTAGCCTTTTCTTCTTATGTGCTTGGATTATTAGTACTATTTCAACTTTTGCATTTCTGGGTCAGTTATCATAAAAGGAGAAGTTGTCAGATGGCAAAAGAAGTAACATTGTATGACGGAACTTGCACTGACCCTACAATGTGCTACCCACTTATAATAGTAACATACGCCACTGAAATCAAAGCAGGTTACAATGGGGCAACAAGCCATTCAGTAAACGTGTCATGATCAGGTCCAACAAAGCTAAGATTGTTTTTCTTCTAGTAGAAGAATGAAGAGGGGGGGAGAGGTTCATGCAATGCTGCAGAGAACAGCCTTGAGGAATGCAGAACAAGTACACTAGGTTTCAAATTTGGAGATGACATTAGGGTCTCATTTCATTAGGGCTTTTTTCCTCCACACATGGAGTGCCAGCAAGAGACTCACCAAAAAACACCCCCACCAAAACCCAAAAAACCCAAAAATGTCCCCTGCAGGGACAGGCTAAGAAAATTCAGTCCACAAGGCGTGAGTGTGCAGAGATCGGAAACCAAGTACAGCAGCCAGGGAGAGACAAACATGGGCCTGCCAGTCTTCTTGCTAAAAATAAACTTGCTTTCTGAATTTCTTAAAAATGTATGGCTATCCTTGGTCACATCATACGTTTCCAATACAAACACATAAATCGCTGTCTTCCTTTTTTTTTATTTAATCATCTTTTTCTCCTACATCTTTATTTATTTAATGTAAACCAACTGACTTCCAGAAGGGGCCACATCCAATACAGTGAAACAGTGCCAGGTTTATAGTTCATGTCTTAGTAATTCTTGCTAGGGCGTACTATGTAAATTATTTCTAAAGTTACAAGAAATGCAAAATAATAACCAGGTTAAAATACAAACACGTATCTATTTACTGAGAAAAGTTACAGACAGAAGCAAACAAGGAATGAACTGTGTATTTTTCAGGTGCTATGTGCAGATCTTGCAGCAAATTTTTGAGAAAATCACTGAACATCAAACTTACTTGTGTTGATAAGAAACTGGTTTGAAACCCCAGGATGATCTACATCATGTATTGCACTGGCAAAAATTGCAGCAAGAATCTCCAAATCAGTGAAAACTGCCTACAAAATCACGAAACAGAAATGACAATCACTAAACAATGAAAAAGTATTTTCAATAAAAAGGACTCTACTTTGAATCTAGATCTGAACCAGCAAAATGTATCTGAAATATATCACGGATCTCAACAGATTTTACATGCGGACTATCACAACCTTTTGTATAATTGTCCATTATGTAGAATTTCATAAATATTTCAAGTTTTGCCAACATAAAATGATCCTTACTTCACACTGACAGCTTCACTACTTTCCATAACTGAAGCTTTTTCAGCTTCAGTCTGTAAATAAATCCACTTTTATTAGATCATTACATACGGATCAGATCATTAAGTACAGTTTTCTAACTTATAGCACAAATTGAAGTTAAAAATTTCAGCCTGATTCCTATGTATTGTCCTATACTTGAAAGACGCACATCTCCCAAATGATGCTAAAGAAAATGGTGACAGACTACAAGGCATCTTACTTAACATTTACTGACTTTTCTTCTGTATGAGATTATTAGGATGATAGGAAGAGAGGACTGCAATGGACCTGGCATGTCACTGAGCCCAGTCCCCTGTTGTCACAAGCACCCACATTATATAATTGCTTTCATAATTGATCAAGAATAGCTCAGAAGCGTGTAGGTCAGCAGTGGCACTGGGCAGACATTGCTATTTTACTGGCTAAAGCTCTGCTAAGAACACGGCCATGAAAAACAGTTCATCTGGGAAAAAACCAGAAAATGCTAGTGATGACCACTTCAGCTGTTTGGTAAAGCCAGTGGTGATTTAAGAACATAATCTGATTTTTCTTCTTGAGATAAAATCTTTCCCAAGAGAATTCCCGAGTCTTGGAGGATCGAGACCTGCTAACAGTCTTAAGGTCCACTTATAATGTTCAAGAAGAAAGTAAAGCAGAAGCATTCAGTAACGTGAAAGATTGGTCATTATGAAAAAGAGTCAAAATGCAGTCCTCCTTGAAAATGAGGGCAAATCCTTCTGAACTACTAAAATTTCAAGTGCTTGCTTTATCTGCCTATTTCCAACAATTTACTGGGATGTATCAATTTTTGCTATACTAAGACCCAAATTGTGCTTAATAAAGGGAAAGTAATCTCCATCTTTCCTCCACTTCCTTCTATTTCAAAGATTGACTCACTTTCCAACAGAACAATTCCTCAGAAAAGAACATATGAAATGTTATCCTTTTCCAAACAATTTTGAAATATTTATGAAAAAAAAAAGAAAAAAGATAGTACAAAAAAAATTTAGTACATATTCCACTCTGCCTGAGAAACTGTCGTGGTTTAACCGAAACAAACACAAAAATAGCCTTTCAGGACCAGAATGAATATGGACAAGATAAAAAAAATAAAAACCAAAAGGCTCTACTGAGGGAATCCCTTTTTATCACTATCTTTCCTAAGCTATTCCACTAATAGTGGTCAGTGAGAAACCCACATGGGAAATAATGACAGAACAGAATGTAGTATTAATAATGAGATGGTGGAAACAAGTTATGCATTGTGTTACGATGAAAAAGGTTATGACAGGACAAATCTGCATGATTTAAAAGAACATGTGACAATTTCTGCACAATATTTACATGTAAATAAGGCTTTGATCTTCACAAAATATCTTTAAAAGAGCAGAATTCATGAAATGAATGAAATGTTAAGATTTGTTTTAAAAATATTGCAGAAACTAAAGTATTTAGTATTTAATTTAGAAGAGTCTTAGTATGTCCCTTTCTCTCATGCCTGCCGCTTTCCCACCTCAGCATAGTTTACCTCTAATGCTGGGGTTGATAGCAGGACATGGGTTGACTGAACAACATCTGCAGCATGTATGTTATTGTGATATGCCACATCTGCATGGTAATGGTCTTCTAGGGTCATCAAGTAAGTTATTAAAGTATCAACTGGAATCTTAAATGTTTTTAACAAGTCCCGTTCCTAGAAAAGGAAAAGAGAAACAATTAAGATTACAAAGCACAGAAGAATCACTAAAATAAGCAAAAAGCAGCACGGCTGCTGCTACTTGCCTGAAAAATGGTGTGCATGATGACTGTCAGAGGTCTGTTTCCAGATAACTCTGCTACTCTGAAAACCTGAAGGCCCCATTTATTCACATCTTCTAGTTCCTAGAGCAGAACCAAGAAACAAACATATTGAAACCTAACACACAAATTCCAGTGATTTCTGACTGAAACAGCTACACACAGCAGACCTGTGAAGATTCAAACCTTACCGCTATGAAAGTTATATGCTAAACTCTGGAACGGGGTAAGCTGCTGCTACTAATCTCGCAATATTTGAATTCTCAGCTACCAACTTTTCAGATTTTAATTCACTAAGCCAGAAAGAGTGCCTCGTAAATGGATTGCTCCAGAGGGAAAAACGCTACAGTATCTTGAATGAGCTGAACTGACACACTTTGCTATCTCACTGCCCAGTGACAGCAGAGCTTGGCAAGGAGGAAACCTCCAGAGATGCTGCAGTGTCTCCCTGGTTCTCAGAAACACTTTTCAAATAATGGGGGCGATTCCTGAAAACATAAGGATAGGCATATTTCAAAATGCAAAACTCTAAAATTAAATGAATAATCACTTTACACCAGTTTGACATTATTGCCAACTAGTTAGCTGCTGGTGCAAAAATCATAGGAAATGACACTAAAAACAGAAACACAAATTACATACATAAAGTGATAAAGCTAAAGACAGGACCTGCAAGGATACTCTAATGCTATATACCAGTTGTACCTTTTAAAAAAACATAGGGCTGCTATGTATTTTCATTCCTGTGACAGTATATGGTATGTTTACTCTTCATTCTTCAGGTATTTTTTATGAATAAGCAGCTTTATTAATGCATACACAAATGGTAATTTACATTCCATCTCCAGATGAAATCCTGTTCACACAGAAGTTAACCCTTATGGCCCGATTCTGATTTTACTTGTTATTATTCCACTTCACCAAATTTATATTATTTTAAGTGAGACCAGCCTTTAGTGCTACAGCTTGAAATCAGTGGTTATAAGCAGATGATAGAATAATACTGACAAGTCCTCTATTTTAATTCAGTGGTTTAAATTCAAGGATTTATATATTCTCTACCTTGGCAAGAACATCTTCTTGGTCTGTTTTAACTCCAAATCTGGGAATACTGGAATTAGTTAGGCTGGAGCTGTGCATCAGTTTTTTGACTCCACTGATCTGGGACATTGGCCTCTTCTTTTTCTCTTTCTCTTTCTGTGTTGGAGAAGGGATTTCAACTTCATGCTGTTTGTCTTCAAAAGAATGAAGAAACAGAGAATAATTTTTAAAGGTATTACAAATATTACAAAATTCACTGTTGAGTTTCATCTTATGGATATTGTAATTCTTAACAAAACTTTTTTTTATTTTTATGTTTGGAGACTTTGCAACAGATACTTCTTATCAAGAGCAATAAAAACAGAAAAGATAAACATAGACCTGTAACTCAGTATAAGGAGATCTCTATTTTACAAATTGCCTCATTATTTCTGAACTGGCTTTATAAGTGACTTGTGACTGTCTATTTTCCACTTCTCCTGCAGCCCCAGTGCTGTAGAAAGGGGCAATCCTTTCATTATAAAAGTGCTGTTACAACTGAACAGAGTTCTAAACTTGCATTTTGCAAGAAAATTTAAAATTTCTTCTTTTCCAGGAAGAACACTCTCTGAAATGGCATTTCAAAAACAATCAAAACAGTATCTCATGTAAACCTTTACAAAACATTTTCAGGACTTGAAGGATCTAATACTTGGGGACTGCTCCTGTTTGTGTTAAGACACTGTACAACTCAGAAAGCCTTTTGCCACCTACATCTGCAAGCGCTTTGGATGTAGAGGCAGTTCACGCCAGCAATGCAGTGCATTTCTGCACCTCCCAGCCAGAATAAGTAATAATGACAAAAGGGCTGTTTTGCTAAAACCCAATATTTTGCTATGGGCTTTTGCCTCCATAGCAGTATCATCGGCATCACTTCATATACCTCATCAACGTATGTGCCAGCAAAACTTTAGACAAGGATTAAACTTGAAAGTAAAGTATATTTAGGGAATTGCCAGCTGACTGCTGCAGAAATAGTATGGGGGTGTGGGGTATTGCTGACATCTGTGGTCCCCAAAGAAACCCAAGTTAGTGCAACAAAGGACTCTCCTGCCAAAACTGCTAAGAATTTGCATTAATTTTTTTTTTCTTTTTATTCATACTATATTTCAACATAGAGTTTTAATGACTCCCTCTAAATTACCTCTTCTTTGCCAAAAAGTACCTGCACCTTTTCTAGTCCTCAAGAAATATTCCAGCAAAACCAGGAAAATCCAGAACACATGTTTCTAACATAGGAGCCTAGCAAAAACTATGATTTAAAAAACACCTTAGAACAAAAGAAACTTAAACAAGAAAAGAAAGAAAGAAAATTTGAGCTCTTTAAAACATGTCTATTTTTTCCTTCCTGCAATAGTCAGTTTCAATAAAGACACTGAAACCAGACAAGGATAGCAAGTCCACAATTACCAGATTGTTATTGTGTTTGCTTCTTCACTGCCCTTCTTCTTCCCATTTTTTTAATTACCCTTTAGCAGCCACATTTACTGGACGCCTCAAATTCCAAACAAATCACAGCGAAGAAGAGAGTGTGGAAGTGTCATCAAGCTTTAGCCTGCAGCACCGAGTTCCCCAATTACCCCCACCATACTTCACCACTCTCCTCACAGGGACAATCAAGAAAAGGGGGAGGCAAAGCACTGCAGTTCTTGACTGGTGCAAACCGACAACAGATGAGGAGCAGTGACTTGTGTTCCTGCTTTGATATTTATGGTTTCAGTCATATGCACAAAGTTTAGACCCATCAAAGGGAGGTTCGTGAGCCAAGCTGTCAGATTAACTCAAGTGAAAGGAAATGTCTGTCTGAACGACTTTAGATCTCCAGAGGAATTCCATGGGACTGCCTCTGCTTTTGTAACTATGAGCACACAGGGCAAAGGATCCTGTGCCCATCTGAACATCCAGAAAAGACAGCTTGCCATTTTGATCCTGGTTATGCTATGCTCATTGGCAGGTTCTCTCAGATTTTCCGTTCATAGGAAAACAGGTTAATGACACTGAAAAACAAAAACCTTGCATATTATTATACTCAATGTAGGAGCCTTATTCTTACACAAGGAATATATTTGTTATCATTATGGATAACTTCATACATGTCATACAGCCCTACTTGGGAAAACAATTTTTTTTTTTTTTTTTTTTTTAAGAATAAGAACAGAAAAACTTGTTTTCTCATGACATGTTCCTAACATTGAAATGTGAGAAAGTCTCTAGATGTTCAGGAGATACATTATGTATTAAAAAAATTAACTAACTAGACTCATTGACATTTTCTATGGAGAGAACGTTTTCCCTCTTTACATTGTTGCTCAGAACCTACATACTTAGACTGCGTATTTTGAAAATACTCTATTTAAGCAATAATTCTGTAGATGAGGTGTTGTATTCCTCTTGCACCTACAATTTTAAGTATCCTAGTTTTTCATGCAGCCACAAAACAGTACCCATGGCTCAGTAACTAAGCGATTGCCTTTCCAGCCCTCTTTCTGCTCAAGACTGACGTCTCATGTGAAAGGCTGACAGATCCATTTCCTTACCCTGTCAAAATGAGCCTTAAGTTTTCAAGTAAATGCAAGCAGAAACTGGTATCTCAGACTTTTCAGCCTAAGTGGGTCATCTTCTCAGGCAACTGTACTCTGTGACTTTCAGGGCTCCTGAAGCTGTGCAATATTGCTTCTCCATGACAGAAGCTCATCCCTTTCTTCTTATTGTCTGAAACCCTGCTGTGCCGCAGTGCTCAGGCATACTACTGCAATCATGGGTAAACTAAACAGACATATTAATCGATCCATTTAGGATATGGTGACAGGCAGGATAAAATGTACTTTAAGAACCCCGCTTCTTCCAAAAAACACAAAGAGCACCAGCTATAGTATCTCACACAAATAAAACAAGATGTATCTTAACATGTACGACTGGTGCTTTTTAAAGTACTTGTTATCCTAATTTAGATGTACTCAGCTGTGCCTCCCCTTAAAAGCACAGTCTTTAGGAATCAATGGTGTTTTGCTCAAAATATGTTTTGACATTGGTATATTGTCTTTATCTTCAAGTTTTATTCATTTTCACCAGTTTTAGGAAAAAAAATATATACTTCCTTCTGCAAAGCCACAGAGGAGGAACCAGACTCTTTGTAATATTATGTTGAGCTTTTTTTAATGCTCACATCCCACCATGCCAAGCTGTTGAGGCGGCTCTTCCAAATTCTCCTGGCAGCAGTCTGTTCAGATGTTGACTTAGTCATATCCATCCACCCACTCATGTGCAGGCAGGGAATACCAAACCATCAGAACTGTGTGCTACAAGAGTTTAGGAAGTTACGTGTGCTTCCAGCACACTGAAAACTCTTTGTGGTAACTTTCAGAAGGGAAACAGAGTGGAAGAATTCTTTTTAACATATAAATAATTGATTATGTATTAATTTCTTAATAATGTAGCAATATAGTAGTGGTAATGTTACGTGAAAATATGTATATGAACAGTTATCTCTAATTACATACACAGGGAAACCACATACACAAGCAAACTGAGCTGTGAGAAAATGGATCTAACATGATCTCTCTGTTCAAACACTGAACCATGAGATACTAAATGTAGTTTCTGAAAACAGAAATTAATATGGAAAGCTGCTTGCTTTTAAGCTCTATCACAGACCAGAGAGACATAAAAAAACCAAAAGGCAGAAAGGTTAACTCCCATCATAAGTCTTACCTAAGAACGTGTTTGATATATATTCTGAGACCTGATTGCCTGACCTGCTCATTTCAGATAGGTGGGTTAGCTCACGGTTGAGCATTCTTTTAAACTGGAAAACAAAACAAACAAAGAAACGTAAAGTTAGCAATCAAGATGTATTTTAGTTAGGATGAGAAAATGCAATCACTTTAGAATTGGGAAAGGACATGACATTAAGAACATATACTAAACTAAGGTAACTAAGAAAGCAAAAATCACATGTAACATCAACCTGCCCTACTAACATATTCATAGGTTGGACAACACAATTCTTAACCTCCTAAAATACACTCCACAGTGAGTCAATCACTAAGGCACAGGGTCCTACTAGTAACTGAAATCTATAAAACAAATGTATACACACAAATAGTTAGTATTACTCTTTTCAATTTTTCGATTTTATTTTGGAGAGAAAGTACAAATGTATTTACATGGGACCCCTTCTCTACTAGAGTTTTCTTATCATATTTCTGAATTAATCTACTTATGCATTTTTTTCAATTCATTTTGTAATATTGCAAGTTTACCTTACCTCTCATCATTAATCTACTAAAATATATTTGACAGCACTGCTTAAAACAATCAAAGTATCTTATTGATTTCCTACAAAGCAATATGAAAAAAGCTAGGTGTTTTTTTCTCTGACTTAAAATTGTTATACTGGTTCAGCCCAATGACTTGGCCATTCCACAACCTCAGAAAATTGTCAGTATCTGTATGAAACATCAGAACAGAAAATACCCATCTGTGGAAACACCTTCCTTTTCCCTCTAAGTTAGCAATTCACTCTAGGCACTCTGTAGGATATAAGTGGATGTTAACATTCCACAAAATGTGTAATTGATTAGATACTCATCATTGAGCCTTTCTTGAATCCTTCTAGACTTGAGGGTTAAATGGTAACTTGTGGCATTATGTTTGACAGGTTTATTGCATAATACAGCTCTAGCTATCTTACATGCATTTTCATTGACTATAGCTCTGCCTTGATGTTCTCAACAAAGAGAACTCAGCAATATTTATGAGCAATTCAAACAACTCTTACCAATGTAAATTAGCATCCATCACTACTGAATTTTACCTCCCACTGTGCCATCCTTTAATTTTGTCGTTAGATTTCTCAGTTCATCTTTTCTCTTAACAAAGCAAAATGATTTGTGCCATTTTCAGAATCATCTTTCACCTCGTAATAGTCACAACTGGGTGAACATCAAGCAATAGCTATCCTTAGTATATATCCCTGTAAACATTCCTCTATGTTGAAAACTAGTAATTTATTATTCTATATGAGATAAAGCACTAGACTAAACATTAATCACCTCCTTTCCATCCCACTGGAATCATCAAAGCCCTTTCTTCAAAGAGGCCCTGCATAGCGAAAAGTGCTATCTTCTTCACACTGTCTTTGTAAGTCACCAATTACCGTACTGCTCACAGGGTGCCAAATAAAAATTACCTTTAATATAACACTCTAACCATTAGCCACTGCATTTTCCTGCCATCTTGACATGCCATCAGCTCAGAAAGTTCCTGAGCTACAAAGACTGAATCCTACTTTAGTCACAAGCCAAAGGCTCAGCTTTGATTTCAGATAGAGCCACGTCCTAGCAAGTGCTCAACACATTTCTGAAAATTAGAACCATACTGCAAATACAGCTACACATACTATGAACTACAGGGCTATACATTCTGTATGAAACCAGTATCAATCTCTATAGTGAGGTCTGAAGTTTGTTGCCAATGTCAAATGTTAATAAAACAAGTCAAGCTAGCCAAGCAGTAAAGTGACTGGTCCCAAAATCCTAAAGAGTATTTTTAAAAGCCTGTCTTTATTTTAACACACACTTAAGTCACACTTGCTCACACTTGCATGCTTTTTATTCTGTACCCACAAAGGTGAGAAAGTGAATTACTTAAGGCAAAACCTGAAGACCTCATGGAATGGCTTGTCTCCAGATGGTATCCAGAAACTGCAGGTTTAAATTAAATATTGCGTCTAGGAATCTTAATAAAGTGACAGAAGTTGACAAAATTGCATTAACTTCTAGGCATGTCATCAGTATACCCAATATTCTCTCTTCCTTAATTTAATCCAGCTAGCTCACTGGATCCCAACTAAATAGGTCCTTGTCTGTCTGGTTGTTTCCTAGTAAACCGATTCAGATGATGCCCAACTTTGCGATGCCATTTTTGCTGCAGAGCAACGTTACTGGGTCACATTCCACATTTTAGATAAAGACCATCTAGTCACCACTGGTATGTACTCTTCAGGAACTCTCCTTGAAAGTTTCCCAGCTTTGAAAGGAGAACGAATTAGCGTTTGTTTGCACTATGCTTTTTCTGCAGCTACCTGACACAACAAATAGGAAGGACTTTTTTTTTTTTTTTTTCTCCCCCAAATCCTAAATTTAATTGTAGGGAGTAAGCAGGGAGAACGTTTGTTATTGCATATTGGGAATCATCTTGTGGAACTTAGGAAGCATATATTCTTTAAGAATTTCCAACTAAATATTTATTGTATGGATGTCCACAACAAACGGAAGGTGCATGGCAGTCTTTTCTAATGCTATATTCCCCACTAGTCTGATGTAAAGCCTTGTCTTCCCACCTCCCATCAGCCCATAATTCACCACAACATAAAAGCTCAACCATCGGCATGAAACATGCAGAACAGTTTCTGTTGCTGCTAAACATGGGTGTATAGTAAAACAAGTCCCCCAGCTTCTGCAATGCCCTCCTGCTGACAGCAAATTCAATGAGGAGCCTTTGTCTTTGAAGAACTGTAGCAGTGTGATTTCCTCATGCTCTTTCACATGTTGCTGATGCCACAGCAACAAGACTTTAATTGACATTTATTTTGAAAACATCTGGATTAAGCAGGAGTTTAGAGAACTGTTTTGATTTTCTAATTATACGACAAAGCTTTACAACCATCATCCACATGGAAACAGATGAATTGAAGACCATATGCAGACAGCAGTTTCTGATGCAGAACAATAACACTCTTTGAGAACACCCCCCTCCCCCAAGAGAGATGAACAGTGATCAAGATGTTCAGACATTTTTGTTGATTACACCCTGTTTCAGTGTATCTGTATGTTACTTAATCCTGTGATGTTTAAAAACTTGTCCTTTGGGGGAAAAAAAACAACCCCTTTTTTCTAAGAAGCCCCCCCAAACCAAACCCAAAGCCCCTACTTTCTCCTGATTTCACCTATTTCTCAAAGATTTCATTTCAGCCCAAGTGCACCCATATGTAGTCGCTGCTTCAAAGGGCATTAACTTTCCACATATACATCCCTGCACAATTACTCTATAATCAAACTCTGCCTAACTCTCATATGGCTCCCACAAGATCTTTCTGCAGATCAGAAGTTTCTGTTACATCTGTTGAGTCAACACAGTTTCAGTCATCCAGCAGATGCCTCTGAAGTGCTTGAAACTTGGCTAGACTGTCCACACTCCCATCATTTGTCCTCTCAGAAATAACATTTACCACTTTATTCAAAACAAGCCAAACAAGACATGAAACCACTTTGTTGCCAATAGTAAATGTTAAAGATAATATTTTAAATACGAATTTTAAAAATCCGAATGCCATATACTTTCCCAGTTGAAAATCAATCATAAAGCATCAAAACTCTTGTTACTAATAAACACTTACACTATAGACTTTTATTATGATATTGTCAGCTCAGCATGGGGAGGAAGCAGACTTTTTTGGCTGATCTACGCATATATTGTATTATTCCTCAGAAAGAAAGATTTTCCCACGTTAAGATTAGACACTGTTATACTGGAAAAATGACATATATATATTCCTTTGGAATATAACAGCCCTTGACTATAGTCTAGGAAATTCCCCCTGGAAACAGGCTATAAAACGTCCATTAAGCCAATTACACAGTTCTTCACTGCTGAATACTGATGTCAGAGCAGCAGAGCAGTAAAGTATTGTCTGAAGAAAATTCCTAAAAATATTTCCTTAAGCAGAATTTTTTAATTTCATTTGTTTCTATTGATTTTAATGATTTTACTCTCAGCATGGGGGGGGGGAGCCCACAACACAAACACAGGCACAATGTTCAAGTAACATTAAAAATCTCCCAGTGACAAAAGTACAGGTGTACTTTTACCTCCCTTTAAAAACCTAGGAAGTCTGATAGGGAACTGTAATACATGAGAATAGAAGTGCATACATCAATGAGACAAGAACAGTTTCCTAAATAGTGGTCATGTCCAAAGAACAGGTTACAAATGAGGGATTGAGGTTGGTAGTTTAGGTCCTTCTGGGCTGAAGCCCAATGTGTGCATATCTCTGCATATATATTACTGCTGTCAACCTAGGATAAATACACACAGAATTCTGGGGGAAAAACTAGGATACTTTTCTGATGTCAGCGAAGGTACATAGAAAAATTTAAGACAAACTTTTGCACTAACCATGTTCTCAGATGGGAACCAGAGCCCTAATACAATTTTGGGAAGAGTTTGCATCTCTGCTAGGAAGAAACTTCAATTTCAACTCCAAAGACATAGTGAAGATCCAAGTAGAGTCAGTTCATGGCCATGAAAAAGTTTGGGCTGTGTGCTTAATATATATGGGGTTTACTGATTGCACTTTAGAACATTTAACATTTTTTGCATAAAATTCTTGACTCAGTAACAGAAAGCTTAACATGCAGCCTGTGGTTAGTTGTGATGGGAGGGGAAGCATGCAGAACCACCCTTGATGTAGATGCCCTGTCCTGGTCGGGCCTTTTCCACCCAGGGTATCTGTTCCTGAACAGGTGATGTGCTGCATCCCAAGGACTGTAAAGAGGCTGCCTCCACTGCAACCTCTGGCACCAGCACAGAAGGTGAAGCTGAGGCTAACGGTAGGAATGGACCAAATGGTCCCATCCTGCCTGTCCTTCAGTTTGAATGTTAATCAAGCTTCAGGCCCAGTGGAGGCTGGAACCAAAATTCTCAAGAGCACCTGGAGCCTTTCATTGCATTGGCTCCCAAACCCACGTGGCAACGGATCCCAGTTTCAATCATTCTGGCTTCCTCTTTTCTAGGTAAGATTTCTAAAAGCTTACATGAGTAGAATAACATCCATGGAACATTCACTCAATACTTGGAACATTAAACTTAGATGACTATATTGGGTTTCTGAAATATTGATGCTATTTTAAAAAAGACGTCTGTAACTCAGAAGAATAAACTACATTATTTTACTGGATTTGAAGTCTTGTATTCTACAAAAACAAAGAGAAGGAACTTAAAATACGCCAGCCTTATGATTTAATGTAAGGCTTCTGTTTATATTGCTTATCAATGCAAGACTATCCGGCATTCTTAACACATAAACAGCATTCTTAATAACTACAGGTTTGGGTTGGAAGCCCATGTGTTTAATTAGTATTAAGATCACGCACTGGTTTTCATACATAAGCTATAGCGAGGTACATATCTTTAAGCCTGGCATTGTCATAGTGGTGCTCATTGTTTCACGGAATGATACTCAATGAAAGCCAGGGGTAAATACTCCACATGACAACCATTCTCTGAAATATCATTAACAGAAGATAATAAAGTACAGCCTGAAGCACACAGAAATTACAGAAATATATGTCTAGTAAGGGAGAGAAACATACCTAATGATCTCTTGAGACTAAGATGTTTCATTCTTACTTAGAATTTCATAAACACTTTAAATCATTGTTTTGAATGCCATAAAAAGCAGATCATTGCCTCTTCACATTTTTCCTATAATGTGTACACTGTGAACTCAAAAAGCACTGTACTGAAATTGTGTTAAAGTACTATTTAGCTTCTTAACTAAAATCATTGTCTACAGACAGTATAGGACACTGTCTATACAGAGGACTTTTTTTTTCTATATGTAACCTGTTACAGCTACCACGCTCTCTGCTGAACTTCAATTAGCAGAAAATCTATCAATTTTAAAGGCTAAATGTTAAAAGTGAACATTTTTTGAGTATTGGCGATTGAATTTTTCTAATTTAGCAAGTAGGAACATGACAGCAGCTGCCTGGAAATGCAGGAAATACTTCCTGGTAAATTACAATAAATACCTCACTTTTAGCTGAATGGAATTCATCTTATTTTTTGGTAAATGAGAAAGGAATCCACCTAGCTAGCTTCATGGGATCCAATTTCTTCACAGATGACTGTTGAGAATATACTGTAACAATTCTGCATTAGCAGAAAATGGTCACAATGACCTAAGCGGACACAATGACCTAATGAGGGTTTTACGTTTCTATTTTAAAAAAATAATCTGTGATAAAAGTAGGTACTAATACAAGCAAGCATCAGAGATTCAGCCATGTCTGAATATAATGCTTGTATTATTTTTAGTCATTTAATTCACCACTTGCATTATTTAGTTCAGGAGTAATCAGAATTTGCTTTAGAACAGAATGTTTTGGAACAGTTATTGTATGTCAAGCACAGCATGATGTTTCTTCTTCCTTTTTTACACACTTGATAATTATAAAGGCAACATCATTTTTTTAAGCACAAACAGATAAGCAGGGCTAAAACAAAGCCCAAACGTGATTTTGTATTAAGTAAATTTCAGTTCTGTATGTTGACAGGCACATGGATTTAATTCCTTGGTGCAAAACTTTTCCATAAAGAGATAAAAGCTTATTTAATTCCATTTTCTAGCAGTACTGCAGCTTCAAGCTAGTTCAAAGCTGTTCTACATAATAATGTAGATCAATATTAGAAGATGACAGTTTCCAGTGTTTTAATCAATAAGCTGTCACACACACACACAGAGGCTACCAAAAAAATGCTGCTGGAACATACTGTTGATAATTTCACATTTCTTCAGCTATTAAAACCAGTATGAGACGTATTCACCCATTATCCTCAGCCTCTTTACTCATGCTCTCTTCTTATTGCATGGTATCTCAGTTTTGAGGGGTTCTTTTTGAAATCTTTTAATGTCTAGAAATACAGTTTTGTAGCACTCTTTTTCTAAAAGGACACAAAACTCTTCTGAATTTTTTTGGCTTTAGACTTGTTCTGATTATCCACTGAAGCAACACTATTTTAGAAGTCCCAGCACAGTTTCTAAGAAAGACTGTGTACTGGCAGTTCGTTCTCATTGCTGAACAAAGGCGTGCTTTTCTAATTTTTTACTTTATATTTGTATTACTCATAGTCACACAAATACTCATGCTATCCACTGATCATGCAATCATGCACCGCAAATCAAGGTTCTTAAAAGGTAAAACAAAATCCTACCTTTATGTAGCCCCAAGAAACTGAGAGTAAATAGTTTGCCTCAGGCATTTTTTATTTTTTTACTATACTACCAATCTAACCTAATCAGTTCTTTGCTATCTGATACTGCAAAAGACTTCAAAGAAGAAAGATTCCTTCTTTTCTCTCCTAATTATTTTTGCTGATCTTCAGGTTCTCAGCAACTGTGTGCACAGGAGGCATACTGAAATGAAATCCAACCGCGTGGTCTTCTGACTGTATAAATGCCATTTGTAAAACTCCAAGCATTTCAGAGGCAACGCTGAAGAGACATCTTGTACGAGCTGAAGAAACATCTGAAGAGCCAGGGATATGCATATTTCCTGAACACCAGGACTTAATGAATAATGTATGTCAAGATGCTCAGCTGCTGGAGAGACTTGCTCTATCAACAGCTACCAAATAAGGACCTGAAGGGGAAGCCACAAACGGTGCCAGTAATCCCTCCCATAGAGCCTAACTAGCAGCCAATAGTATGTCACCCTAAAAGATAGAAATCCGAACGGCTGGTGACATGATGTACGGTAATTTCCCATTGGCCAGCGCTGGGGATTCTCCTGGGCATGGGGTATTTCTTTCTTTCTTTCTTTTTTTTTTTTTTTTTTTACGGCAAATGCCATTTAATAATGGCATCCCTGGCTGCAGCATTCATGTGCCATTCAAAAATAATTGTGTTAAGGTCTCCTCATTTCAGCAGCATTTACCAGCTCTCTTCAATGGACAAGCCATCCAAACAGTTAAAATTAGTACTGTGTATATTCATGTGGATTGCCTAGCAGCTTTAATATTTCATATGGAAGGGAAGTATATTTTGAGTTTTTAGGGAAGAAAAAGCAACAGAAATAGAGCTATCAGGTTTCTTGAGCAGTCTGTGATGTACTGTAACAATGAAAATGTTTTTGGCTTTTATGCCATCTAGATTAAAAACTGATCTACTCAGACTATTGGGCCCATCTGCCAGTTTCTACTGCTTTATTTTAAGAGATAAAAGCAGTCATTATTAAGATAAAGCAAGCCATGTGTCTTACAATTCCCAGTAAACATTAAGTTTCCATGGAGAAGTCAGAAGTGAGGTAGTAAGAGCCCTCAGATTCTTACTGTATTTATTCAACTTTTGCTCCTTCTGCCTTGGCAATTATATTAATCAGTTACAGCTATACATCATTTAAAAAAAAAAGGAATTAATTGAAAGTGGAGTGTGTCAGTGAGCTGACTCAGAGCATTGAACAAAATATTCCACCATCTGCCATTCAGAGACCAAAACTTAAAAGGAGGAATGCATTATCTTGCACCACTGTGCAAGGCATATGCACTATTGCAGTGAATTTCTGAGTCTTTGTTGTATCAAAAGAAGGGAGAGTTTCGCAATATGACAGTGGGCAAATGTCTAAGGACAAGCTGAATGAGGTGCAGCGTTCACCCAAAGCCCACACTGCTGATTCACTGGAAGATGCTGACCGACAACCATCATAACGGAGGTTTTGGCTGAAGTGGTTTCTACTTCTCTGGGTGTCAGCAGTGTCAGCAACACTAAGTGCTTGAAAAAGAACTGAACCTGCAGAAATCAATAGAGCAAAATATGATATTAACAAATTTCTTCCTTACAGGAGAGAAATGTCTAGCAATGTGACAACTGGATACAGTAAACAGAACATCCAGCACTTACATATTTTCATATGGAAAGCATATTGTTTTCATTAAAAGAGGTAATATAAAAAAATGTGAATGAACACATTACTGATGCATTTGCTTTATAACATGCACAGTTATACCTGTCCTGGGTCTATACAGGTAGATGAATATAAAACAAGTTTTGACAACAGACCTGGGTTATTAGAGACTCAGCAAGACATTAAAGTAGCCTAAAAAGTAATTCTGGAAAATATTTCTCCTGATTCTTCCAGCTCAGCTTTGTAATGCTGAATATAAAGCTTGTCTACATCTGCGTTGCATTGTTTTCTGATCACCCGCAAGAGAGCACTGCTGCCACCTACCCAGCATCTACACTGAGAACTGAAAGTATGCCGCCTCCCTTCAGAAGGCAATTTCAGTCATGAGTTAGAGAATGGTAACATAACAGCCCTTACACTTCTCGCTACTTAAGAAGTGAACCACGTGCGCATGAAAGTTCAGTTGCAACAAGTAGTACGACCAGACATTGGGAAGCCAAGTTTTTAAATCACTTCTCCTACTTTGTTACTTTAAAGTCTGGGTTCCTCCTTAAATCTTATTAACAACTGTCCCCAAAAGCACCAAACTTGTTTCAGATAAGGAATACTTAAAATGGCTGCTATGTAAATTACACTAGTTGTTTAGCACGTATAACAAAAATCTTCCTTGAATTTTTTTATTCCCTACCAACGTATGAGACAGACATATCCATAAGAATTACTGAAATATAGTTTATTGAATTTATTGAAGGATGGTATTTATAGAGCTATTAGCTAGATAATTTTGATGTAAAACCATGAAAAAACATTTTCCTCCAACCGACAGATTACAACTATTTATTTTAGCTGCATATTAACTGTACTGATAATAGAAAATTACACCTGATATTGACTGCTTATTACTAATTTGTATGATTTTTCCAAGACCCACAGCCTCAACCTCATAAAACCACAAACTGGTGTGATACAATATACTGGTACGATTTCACTGACTCAGAGAACATGCCCTCTGACTTTGGTTACATGTAGAAGTATGACCGTAGAAATTTACAGTTGGGAAATTCACACAAGCATGGATTTACGTAACCATTTTGGCTGATTTTCGTCCTCAATTTCCAGGTTGGAATGAGTGAATAATTAGCTTTAGAGGAGGTGGATAGATGAGTGCACAGCAAATAGCTGCCACACACAACTAAATACCTAGAGTAATTCAAGATAAGAAAACCAGAAGTTAGAGATAAGTGGAAATCCAGCAATGTGAAAGCGAAATTCTTGTTTTCATACAGACATACATCCATGAAGGTAAAGCATGGGGGAAGAAGGGAATAATGACTTTTTCTACAATGGTTCCAATCAAGCAAAAAATATGGAAATGAAAAAGGTATAATTTGAAATGGCACTAACTAAGTAATGAAATAATTCAGAAAAAAAAGGAAGTTTTTAATGAGTGCTGTTGTGTGTTTTGAAAGAATCAAGACAATGACCTTGAAAGGCAGAAAGATGATGAAGTCCCTTAATACCCACAGGAAACGTTAGCCATTATTTCATCAACAAGTCTGTTCAACTTTCTCCACAGGAGTCATAAAAGGAGGTGGCAGAGATCCCAGGAGCTGTGATGTTCAGCTTTAGCAAATTTTGAAAGACTGCAAAAATGTTAATTTTGTGCCAATTAAAATTTGCAAGCAGGATGGCTAGGTAACTTCAGGCCACTTCACAAAACGTCAGTCGTGGGTAAAATAATGGAAAAGCTGAAATACACCTATTCTAGGCATTTCCTTGACAAAGAACTAAGACAGGAATGTAATTAATGCCAGACAATATAATTTTATGTCTTTGAATACGTAATGTTCTTGGATTGTTGTAGGGTATTTGATTTAGTACTGTATAATCTTCTGTGACAGCACTCCCAGTGTTGAGAGAGGACATATTAAATGGGTTAAGAACCCAATTATTGACCCATTTCTAACAATCATCAACAGGCTGTCTTCATCTAATGGGACAGTTTTAAGTTGGGCTCTGCAAGACCTGAGACTACTTTATGGTATTCGATTTCTTCACTGATGATCTGGAATTAAGTCACTAGTATGAGAACTTCCACAGTGTGAAAACTTCCAGAGAACAGAAAAATTGGGGGTGGAGGGGTGGGGAGAAGACACAAACTATAAGGGCGTGGAAGCCACCAACAGCAGCCTCACTTGTTTAGTATGGTCACACCATTCATGTAACCTGCAGTTCAAGGAATTTGAGTACAAAATGGTGGACTACAATGAAGAAAGCAGAAACCCTGAAGAGTTTACAGAGTCACAACAGGACATCTGTAGCGATACTGTGACTCTCAAAAATCTGTATCTTCTGTGATGCTAGATAAAAAGAGAGATACTCTAAACACACCATTCTGGTGACTCTGTTGATGGAACAGTACATACAGCTCTAGTGTCTCTGTTTTCCTAAATGCTGTCATGTACAGCATGCAGGAAAAAAACTACAAATATTATTCAGGGTATAGAGAAAATGTTTTATAATAAAAGAAAAAACTCAGGCTGTTTGTCTTATGAATACAGCTACTGTGTAGAACCATGGCAAAGAGGAAATACAGCATACCAAACCTGGTTCACTAGCACCAAAGGAAGCAACAAGAAGCTGAAACTGCCTCAAACCAACAGAGCTGAAACCAACTCAAACTACGAACAAGACATGTGGATTAACAACGAGAATTATTAAATTAGCATACACCAGCAGTGAAGGGGTAGATTCCCTGCTGCTTGATATCTTCAAGAAAAGCAGTCTTTTTGGAAGATATGTTTTAGCCAAATGCAAGTCATGTATTACTCAAGCACAAGTCAGTGAGTTCAATACTTCTACAGTTATGTGCAAATAGCGATCTGAGACATACAGGACATCCAGTAATCCATTTGGCCCCAGGAGTCTACAACAACTCAACCTATTGCAGATGCTCATTCTAGAAATTCTAAGTACCTTGTATCATGAAGGCTGTTTATACATCTTCTATGAACATGCTCTGCTTGAAAGCAACTTTAAGAATTTAAAAGCCATGCGTTTGTGATGACATCAGGACTGCAGTGAGTTACCTCAAATGATGTTCTTAGAATTGAAGCAGTAATCTCTACCTCTATGCGAACTTCTGGAGCTGTCAGCACTCATACTTCTTAAATTATTTCTTGGCTCTCTATAAAGCTCTGTACTATTGCCATAGTCAGAAAAAAACCACTATTAACCTAAGCTTTATTGTTCTTCAATAAGAATGTGAAGAATTTCATTATTAAGTTGCTCTTTATTTTAATCATTCCAAGTGCATGTGAAGGCATGCAGATTTCACCAATGTTAGTGAGGTTTTCATCCTTCTATTTATCTGTCATATTGATGATCCAGAAGGACCTATAGCATGTAAACCACTGTAATGCATTCAGACTGGACCTATGGAATACATGATGTTCAAAGAAAGCTCATTTCTCCCGAGATCCAGAATAGGGCTTCTGATACAGGAACACATAACTGACAAGGACAAGGAAGAGAAGTACATCCTCAGCAGCCTGGGAGAAAACCTTGATCCTCTTAAAGAAAGTATCTGTGTTCCTTTCTGGCTCTTGTTGGTAAGCAAAGATTCCTGAAGGTTCAGTCAATGGGAAACTAAGATGGCAATGTTTCAGGCTTGAGGAAGACGATAGGAAGAAGACCAAAGGCCCACTTCGTTGATTCAGTTGCAGCACTTTTGAACTGCCGCACAGGAGACTTATGATCTTGGTCTTTCCTTTCACAGGTCAGTGATGGGTAATATGGGAGCTCCAGCAGAAACGTGCTTAGCTTTGAGGGCAGGAGAACTGTGCTTTTTAACTCTCAACTGCAATCCCTGGATTGACTATGAAGCTGCACTAGGAACCTTCAAAGAGATCTCTGATCATCAGTCCTGAATACAAGTGCGCTGGATGTAGCGCATATTGTCTGCTAAGTGGCAAAAAGTAAAACGAAGAGGAATCACCAATTTTAGTTTTCAATGTGTTACGAACAGGAACAGATTGTCTGAAGATACCTCATTAGCTAAATGAGAAGCCTGTCTGAAAATATCATAAACATTTTTAGGCTGTCCTCCACAGATCGAGAACAGCAATAATTGCCCATGTCAAATCCAACTCCTACTCGTCACAAACACAAGACTGTTTTCACAGCATTAGCCAACTCTGTCTGGCATTTATGCTGGCATGTACCCTCGCAGAAAGCCTCCCCACAAAATGAAAAGTCTGCTCAGTGCTGGAAGACCACAGCAGAAAAGAATGGTCATTTCATCCAGCAAGCAAGGGCGTGTGGATAGACTCAACTGAGACAAAAACCAGAACTGGTCTGGAGGAAGAAGCAGGACAGCTAGGGACAAGGAAACAATGCTAAATCAACCAGCCTCACCAAACTTCTCTTGTTCCACCCAAGACTCCCTGACTGGAAGGAGAGAAAATGTAGAACTTAAAAAAAAAAAAAAAAAAAAAAAATTAGGAATTTTACAAATATGAGGAGTTGTTCCAGCTACAGCAACCAGCTGCCACACACCAAGTGAGAAGCAGGGGTGGAGACAAAGTTGGGTCTTTATGCTGGTATCAAGAAGAGATGAACCCCACTGGTGGCTGAGAACCAATGGCTGTAACTGGAACAAATCCCTAACTCTTCTGAAGGAGTCTCAGCTTTAAGGATCCTAACTGTAGCATAATTATGCTGCTTTAAAAAGGCTTTCTTGGAAGACTTCTGCTTGTCAGAATTACATTCATTAAACACAATGGAATAGCCTAAGCTATATAATTTTACAGATCTTTTTATTTGGGAATATATAATTCTTATGCATCAAATATAAGAATTTTATGTTGGTGAACAGACAGAGATGACAACGTTCTTCTGAACGATTTTAGGGAAAATACATAGTAAAAGCCAGGAGATGAGTTGTTTAATTAAGAGTTAGGCTCCTTTATTAATTAAAAAACCCCAAACCAAAACAAACAAAACCAAAACACACTTGCTGGTAAAATACATAATTCAGCGTTTGCACTTACTGCCCTCTAGTGATAATACAAGCATTAGCTATGAATATATAGGAACACCTTAAACTTTTCAGACCAGAAATCTCACAATAAGTGGTCCGCTAATTTTCAACCATATCACAGCAGGTCTTTACAGGTATTCTCTACAACTGCAGTATTTTCAACAGACACTCCTGAGAAATTGCACAAGCAATGAAAATTAAACTGTATTTCAACCCATTCTTTGGGGACCACTGGCAATCTTTTAAGACACAGTATTCACCTACAGTTTTCTTGCCGGAATTATTCTATGTAATGGTAAGAGTACAGTATGCATATAATGGTTTCTAAGAAAAAAAAACCTGCAGTAAATGGAGTTTAATTTCAACAAATATTTTGCTAGTTACAATATTCTGCTTTATGTTTATTTTCCCCCTAATTCAATGCTGTCAAAATGATGTAAATTACAAAAAAGCTACTGTTAAAAGCTAGTTTAGATCAGAGAAAAGTGGATCAGGGTGTGATGACAGCTGCAGTTATGACAGCAGATTTGAGGAGGCGGTCGCCCCAGCAGAAAGCGGTGATGAATAGCTCAGGTGGTTATCTCTCTATCCTGCTTGGCAACTGACAAAATCAAATGCGTAACCACAATCCCATGGTTTCATCCATTAAATTAGTATTGTGAAGAGTACCTGATGTGAACAGAAGGCTTTTCAAGTTTTGCCCTAAAAACAATGTTAAAGAAAAACCCTTTACTTGGATATAGATCGATATGTCACATCATAAGAACACAATACGTATTATGTTTTTATGCATGTGTAATATTCACATTGATACAAACATACAATACGTCTGCATCACAATGGAAGAAGTTGTGAAACAACAGACCAGTTATTTATACCTCTAGCCTGGAAATGCTTCAAACAAATATCCAGGGTTAAGGCAATATTTTTTAAAATCATGCTTAAATTATTGCAATATTAGTGGAAATACCTACTCCACTCAGTTAATTCATCATATTGGCATATTTCTCAACAGACATCAAACTGCTTTGCTCAAAGTTTCTCTCCATATCTGTAAGAGATGCTGGCACACAAATCAAATGTGTGCTCAGCTTGCACTGGACATGAGCTCAGGGAACCTGGAGCAAACTGAGATTTCATATGTCATATTTTTCATATCTACCTGACATGCAAAAATCTATCATATTTATGCAAGCTATTTTAATGCATAATTCTCTTGCTATTACTCCTCCAACCAACTTTGAAGGAAACGATCTAAAATGCATCTTTCAAAACACCTCTGGAACAAGGCACAAAATACCACCACGAGAGGGCCTTAACCTGGACTTATTTTTTATAATGATTTGTTCCCTTAAAATACCCTGGCAGCAATCAGTTTGCTTTACAATAATTCTTGTATTTTATAGAAACTATCATTTGGAAGGAAAAATGGAAAATAAAATAGAAATTAATTAATTATCACTTCACTTCCAGGACTTGCCCGAACACACCCCTTACGTGAGCTGCTCAGGCTTTACTGTGACCAAACCTCAAAACCAAATAGTTCGATACTGCATCAGAAGACCCACTCTCTGGCCTTCCAACCTCCTTGTAGGAAGAGACCTCTCTTGGAAGAGCAGAGCCAAGACCCGTTACCCAAGGAAGGGAAGAAACATTTACTCTCTTCTCTTAATGCTTCTATTATGTAAACTGTGTATATATGGTGCATTGTACAGGACAGTGAGAAAGCCGTTAACAATTCCCAAAATAAAATAACTAAAAAAGACCCAAGTGAAAAATAAATCAGATGTGGGACAAAAGAAAAAGATAAGACTTTCTCCTTAAAATTGCATTCACGGATGGCATAGCAACCCAGTCACATCTTTTTGTCCATTTTTTCTTAGAGACTGCTGTTGGGGAGTATCTGCTATTGCCATGTCTGGTCTTTCTCCTTAATCCTTAACTCTTCCCATTACACACATTCATTCCTGTCTTGGCAGCAATGACAACCAAACAGCCAAAGCACCGCTATCACCTTCACTCCTTCCCCTTATCTGCAAACAGAAATGCATCCTGCCTCTCCACCTCCTCCAGGCAAAGTGCAGTGAGAAAGCCAGGTGGAAATCTCAGCCTCAGATACAGCCACACAGTCTAGCTTACACCATATTTTGTGTTTCATTGAGCTGCCGCTTCGTTGTCATGCTCTGAATCTGGACATTTTCCAAACAACATACTGATATCCACTCCCCAATTCCCAAAGCGCAGCCCCTGCCAAGGATGTTTTGCCAGGGCCACTAATATATAAAACTAGCAAGTTTTGCTGTAAGTGGAGCCTCAGGTCTGCTCCTATGCTCCTCAGCAGTAAGCTCCTATGCTTTATAGACACTTTAACATGCTTTACAAAAAGCAAAGACGAAAAAATAATCTAACTCCAAAAACCAGTGTGATCCAGTATATGCATCTCCTTCACTATGCCTACTTCAGCGCGGCTGTGAAGAGTCTTTCAGTCTAAAGGCATTTAAGAGAAGAAGAGTAAAGGTGTCAGAGGTACTGCAAAGACATAATACTTCAATAATGCACCTAAAATTATGCAATACCAATGTTGAAGGAATGCTGCTGTTAAAAAAAAATACTGTGCCATGGAAATATATGCACTCTTAGCTCCAGCTAACCGCCCATGCCCTGCGGCACAGGAATTTCAACAAGTTGTACGCGTTATCCCAGCTACAGCAACTGCTGATGCCTTTCCTACAGCTTATTTGCTTAAGTGAGATTTACAAGCTACATCAGTGTTAACGCCTCATAAGGATACTCATATTATGGCATAAGAACACAGTGAAGTTCAAGCCTTTTCCAACACAACTTGTGCTAAATCCATGAAGGTATTCACACTAGACAAACTATAAAGGTGATTTCTTCTAACAGGAAAATGCTCCACTGTAAACAAGTACTTTGTAATTTAAGTATCGTGAAAAGAGAAACAGGATTTTTTTCCTAAAATATATTTGTAGGAAATTCTAAGAGTTGTCTTCTTAATGAATGGGAAAGATTTGGCTCCAAACATATCTGACAAAGATTTTTGTCCCTTTCCTAGCTCATATCTAGTTAACATTTGCCTAGTTAACACTGGCAGCCATCTCTGACAGACACAGTAAGTAAAAAATACAAGTAAAATATTCCAGCTTGCCACCAGTTACAAGGAGGAATACTGCACTTACTCCTTCATCACCACCCAGATCTCATGCAACTCTCAGGCTGTTACTTACAAACAATTTAAAAATTTATAGGAAGAAAACTTTTGCAGTTTTCCCTCCTTTTGTCTTTTTTGAGGGGTTTTCTCCTCGAGTGCCAGTTTGGGCTAAGAAACAGGTCTGTAATAAAAGGAATATAAAATGCAGAACCATCTGAATAACTTGTATTTTTATAAATATATATGGATAGGCACTCTACAAGTAAATACCTACCCCATAAGTATCTACTGTAGCACAGCCACAAAAGAGGTTTGTACCCACATTATGCATTTTTGCAGACAGCTGTGTCGAACAAACGTGCAAAGAGGAGCAATACTTCACTCGCAGAGCACAGTCACCCTAAGACTGATACAGCTATACAAGCAAAAACTGAGCTTTACAGGTATTGACTATTTCACACAGAAAACTGGCTTGCTATGTAAGGACAAAAAACAGCTTCACTGGTATTGCCAGATTAATCTTACTTCTCCTGTAACATGACATTCTTATTTTAATGAGGTGTTCCTACTGTAGACCTGGCAAAGCACTTAATTTAACAGTTCATCAGAAATCTTGTTGAATGGTTGCCATTTCATACTAAAAGAAATGAGTCTTTTAATCATCTTTTTTTAAAGCTACAGTCATGCTTAACATACATACTGTTCTTGTGAAAAAGCAAAAATTAAATATGACTGGGTTTTCTACTTCTAATATATATGAAAATCAAACACGAACCAAACTATTTCCCATCCTTCTAAATACTACTGCCTAGTTTACAAAAAAAGACAGAAGGTAAAAGCCATCCTATGAAAAAAGCAATGCTACTACAGACAAAAGCAGAGAATTGTGGACTGCAAAGTAACTACTAACACTGCAACGAGCTCAGTACAGCTCCAATACAAACACGCCTTAGCAAGTGCCTGTAAATCATCCACAGTAGATACCAACATTTTGAAAGCAGACTGCAAGTTGTTTCTTGCAATTTTGTTGTTTCAGGCTCCAGTGCTTATTAAACAATGGCTGTTACACTTCTGACTAAAGTGCATGCGATAGTGTCGTCCTTTCAATGAAAAAAACTCAGCAAGGGTTATTTAGCAACTAATATTCACTCCAATGTGTCCTTCACATCCTTCATTTGATTATTTATTTAGATGCTCTAAACATGCTCTAAATCTACGTAGATTCACAGAAAATGAAGATCTACCCATCCAGAACAGGAGAAACAACCAGTCTCATCCATTACACCCTTGTCTCATGCATACAGGGAAACACACAAAAACCTAACACTGCTTTTTTTGGTCCAAGCGAGCGCTTCACCCAAGTGCCTCTAGGTCAAATTAAGCAAACAAGCACAAAACCAAAGTGGTTTCCAGTCCCACAGTCAGTTGTACTGTGAGGTTGGGTTTACCAGTACACAAGAGAGATGGAGACAAGATAACAAAACCAGGCCAAAGGCAGCTCTGTAGTTTCCTGAATTGCATACTTAATACCTGTGTGATTTTAAACCCCTCTTACAAGAAGTCTCAGTATTTGCATGAGGAAGCTGGTGGTATATTCGTGTTTCCTTACTCCCTGACTATTGGTACCAGTAATCTTCCCCCTATCCTACACGCAGGATCCCAGCGTCTTTTTGGGTGCCAACTAATTCCGTCGCGGTGACAGGGTGCGGTGGGGTGCTGCTGCGTCGGGATCAGGCAGAGCTGTCGCTCCGCTCTGTCGTCGCCTGCTGCTCGGTTCGCCAGCTGTGGATGTCTGCATACCCGGCCGGGGTTTGGCAGGTTCAGACCAGGCCACGCTGGGGAGGGGTTGGCCAAGTGCTGGTCAGGACAAGTGACGCACCCACGCCCTGACAGAGAACACTCCTCGCTGTCCCATGCCAACACAGATGGGTTCCTCCGGGTTTGGCAACCCCGTTTAACCTCGCGCTGGAGCAGAGCGGGTAAGTGCTCAGGCTGTCACAGCCAAGACTCAGCTGGGCAGCAACCAACAGCTGAGAGGCATTTGAAGAAATGGACTGTTAGCATCCTTGTATGGTTCACTGAGGAGAGGGGGAAAGGCGTGGAATTACCGAGCAGCAGCCCTACACGTTGATTCAGGGGACCAAACTGTGAGAGAAGGGGAAGGAAGCACTCAGGTAGGGGAGTTGATTGCAGTACGGAGTGTATTTACCAAGGAAGCCGACACCAAAGAATCAGTGTTGATTTATACAGATTCGAATGCTGTCTTCAAGGGATGTACCGAATGGCTCTCATTTTGGGAACAAAATCAGTGGGAGGTCAATCAGATACCAGCGTGGCAATGAGAAAAACGGGAGGAAATCTTAAAACATCGCTAAAACGGAAAACCTTTCTAGTAGGATGGGTGGCTGCACACCAGGCAGGAAATCATCTGGCTCACCTTTGAAATAATCAGGTGGATTTGACGACCCGCTTAGCAAAATTAGCTGCAGAAGGCGAAGCAGAGAAATAGGACCACTTAGAGTGGTTGCATGTAAAGCAAGGTCACTCAGGGAGCAAAGATTTATCTAAAGAGGCAGTGGGCAGGGGATGGTCCGTAACCAGGGAATTGTACAACACCATTACTTCACCATGTGTCTTATGCCAATTAGGAGAGCACAACCCTCTACACTTAAGGATCAACCCCTACACTTAAGGGATAATAAAGGGTTGTGGGATACTTGGCAAGTAGGCTACATCAGCCCCTTTCGACTCTCAGAGGGAAAACAGTATGTGTTGGTAGAGGTCAAAATAATTTTGGGACTAACCCAAGCAGTACCAGTACAGTGAGCAACTGGAGATAACACAGTAAAAGGCCTGAAATGATGATTTAGCTACTTGCCCACACCCAAATCAATCCAATCAGATAACGGGAGCCACTTTACTGCCAGGGTGGTCCAAGAATGGGCACACAATGAACAAATACAGTGTGTTTTCTACACCCCATACTACCCTCAAGCAAATGGGATAGTGGAGTGTACTAATGGAATTCTAAAACAAACGCTACAACCCCACAAACCAGGATGGGCCCCTCACCACAGGAAAGACTTTGAGGTGTTGGAGCATGTCCAGAGAAGGCCAACAAAGCTGGTGAGGGGCCTGAAGCACAAGTCTTATGAGGAGCAGCTGAGGGAACTGGGGTTGTTTAGTCTGGAGAAGAGGAGGCTGAGGGGAGACCTTATTGCTCTCTACAACTACCTGAAGGGGGGTTGTAGTGAGGTGGGTGCTGGTCTCTTCTATCAAATAACTAGTGATAGGATGAGAGGAAATGGCCTCAAGTTGTGGCAGGAGAGGTTTAGATTGGATATTAGGAAAAATTTCTTTACTGAAAGGGTTGTCAGGCATTGGAACAGGCTGCCCAGGGAAGTGGTGGAGTCACCATCCCTGGAGGTATTCAAAAAGCACACAGACAACGCACTTCAGGACATAGTTTAGCAGCCGTGGTTGATGGTTGGACTTGATGATCTTAAAGGTCTTTTCCAACCTAAATGATTCTATGGCCGCAACGAGTGCCAGACATGGTTACGAAAGTAAATAGCCGCTGGGGGTGAACGGATGTCCTAGACTGACTGCATTTTGCCCAAAGCCCCCCATCCCTACTTCCAGGAAGTAGAGGTAAGATAGAATACACCCGCTCCACTATCCTGGACAACCTGTTCTGGTAGATTTACCTACTGTAGGGGAAGTACCTATGACATTGAAAACCCCTTTGAACTTGTATGCATGGATAGTAAGCAACGCATATGGAAAAGACCACCGAATTCACACACAATGGATAACACCCTTGTTTTAATCTACAACCTGCTTTATGCTTGTACTTTGTAGAACCAAAGAGAAACAGAGAAAGATGACAAGGAACCATATTAGTCCTAACTATATTAATTGTTACTTGTGTTATCAGTTTATTGTTATTTGTAATTTTTGTCTGTTATTATAGGGAAAGATGCTTTGGGGAGCCTTCTCCCTCATCCTCATCCTTTCCACCAGAGGACAGGGAAAAGATTCTCCAGATTTAGCTTGGAATTTGATTCAAGGTTTTATGCACCTCTGGAATGACACCAATCAAAGTGTTTGTATAGCATTACCAAAATCTGTCAGTGAAGGAATTCAATTCAGCCTCATTTATCTAAACATCACCAATCCCGTGAAAAGAAGTCTTGTCTCTGGTAATGTTTTATGTAAACCAAATTGCTCCTGGAACAATGTTTCCGGGGGACCTTTCATGGCTCTAAAAAGCCACTCTGATGATTCAAAGATTTATCTTCTTCCTCGAGGAAGAAACTTTGAATCTCTTGACTTATGGAAAAGTGAAGGCTGGGAATGGAAAAATGGGTGGAACCCAAGTAGTGCTTGAAATTTTACTGGGGAAAAATGCTATTGGGAATCTCGAAGCATGTGGAATTTTTCCTTAGGAGGCACCAGTTTGTCCTGGAAAAATATAATGTGGCAAATGCATGTTTTGTCCAACCAGACACATTATGCATTTGGATGACTTAACACTCAAGTTCAACAAGCATCAAAAATGATCCTTCAAAACAGATTAACAGCGGATATGTTGTTGTTAAAAGAACAGGGGGTATGTGGGATGTTGAGTCTAACTGACGGGGAAATGTTGTATCACCATCCGTAATGCCTCCACTTCAATTGAAGAAACCCAAGCCAAGATGAGAGAAGTTACAGACAAGACTGAAGAACTTTTCCAAGCAATGCAACCAAGACACCATTTTAACAGAGGATCGTTGTTGACCTCTCTCCTAACGTCCTTGGGACTCACGGGGTGGGGAAAATAGCTTAACAGTGGACTCATTATGTGGATTTTTGTTCTTAATGCTTGGCCTTGCAATTGTGTGATGATGTATGACTACTCGCCTGCTTTCCTCTACTTCTCTCTTCTCTCCTCCTGTCCAATATCTGAAGATTACTACTGTGGAAGAAGAAGATCTCTACAATTCAGTCCAGTCAAATGTTTGAGCCGCTGGGTGGTGTGAGAGACCAAGAGTTCATGTCTCAAACACTGTGGTGGGGTAAGTTCTGCAGAAGGACAAGCTCTGCCTAACAACAAACCCTGGAACCAGAGGTGCAAAGAAGCTGATTAGCACAGATCAACACAGACATCAGCAACAGGGCGGGCCGGGCTGCCGGAGGGCGCGCAGCTCCCTCCTCGGATAGGCCGAGCGGGGCCGCCCATCACGCACGGCCAGACGTCAACGGTTGGTTGTAGCTGCAGGCAGGGAGAAGTGACTCCCCAAACCACCCCCAAGCCCGCCTGCCCGTTTCCAGAAGGTTCTGAAAGCACAAACCGCGCCTGACCCCTAACTAGCCTAATGAGCTCGAGTTCCCGCCCGACGGAGGGGTGCAGAGATGATAAACGGAAGCCCCCGGTGCGCGCGCCCACCAGAACGGGGCTCCTCGGCTGACTGGACCAGTGCTGGACCCAGGACTGGTGAAATCTTTCTCTTTTCACTCTCTTGTCTCTTCTTTCTCGTAATGCCCGCACCTCACCCCTGCAGACATAAACCAAGTCCGGGACTAGGAGTGGATCCAGCCGCCCCTGGGCTCCTCTCTGAGGAGGGAGGAGGCTGGAAAGCAAGGGGGTCTGCTCTGAACCTCCCGACCCAACGGGAGGGATCTCCTTATTTCCTTCCCTGAACTGATCCCTAAATAAGCAAGGCCTATAGTATATGTTTGGTGATGTATGGTTAGCGCATGTTACACAGTTCAGTGACATAGTTTCATGCCAATTCTTGTTGTGGGCGAATAAAAGTTGAGTTTTGCGAGTTGAAGGATCCCTGGTGTCATTTCACCTTAACCCTGACCTGGGAATTGACGAACCTGAGTTGTCATCCTGAGAAACTGGGACGTGACACACAGAAAACATTTTAATGCTAACTCTTCTAGAAGAATAAACAGTATGGAATATACAAATAAATATCAAGGTTTACTTGCCACATCAGTGTACTCACCCTTTAGTAATGTTACTGTGGGTTGCTCCTGAGCAATCCCAGTTTGACAGAGCACCAACAAGTTTGTATTTACAAGGAAACAATTCTACTGGTAAATCAGTATTGCCTTTGAAAATGCTGAAATGCAGCTTGTACTTAGCAATTTCCAGCATGTACTGTAACACCATGCAGTAGTCACCTTTCATAAACATTGCTTATATTCATGGTTTATAATCCATAAATATTTTATATCTAACAATGCTTAAATGTACATGAGTAACAAATTAATTAATATGCTTTAGCTTTGATAATTTACATCACTTATGAACTTATATAGCATGGAAAAACATTACAGATAATTTAATTTAAAATGTAAGACCTCTGTTTAATCAGTGATAACCCACCATCGCTTATTTTCTTTCCTGAACACTAAACTAACAAATCCTGGCATTCATGCAAGATTTGAAACCAAAGGTAGGCTAAAAATCATAAAAATAACACCACACACTGAAAATTGATTAGGTTCCACTAACAAAAGAAAAGTACATCATTAGATTGGGGTATATTCTCTGATGAACTTGCAAAATGGCTAAAAAATACACAGACATTATTCAGGTAAAAGATTATCTATTAACCTTTCATTATTACTAGGTATCTTATCAAGAAACAAGGCATTTTTCATATTTCAATCCTCTTAAATATGTACTTCTAAGTCTCTATAAAAATCATCCCTGTTTTGAAAAAACATCTTAAAATGAAACAAAACCAATAAGCTCTAAATAGATACGGCATCATCTTCATCTTTGGCTTGCATTTTTATTAGTAAAAAAAAAAAAAGCTGGGAAAAAATTTGGCTGCTTTTCGCCCATTTACACATTTACATACAATGTTTGGAGCATCTGGAAAAGCTCTGAGCAGTGCATGAAGCACTGGAGAGACCTCGACAGATGCAGAAAGACATCAGTCTATCCATTTACGCGGGGGCTCACACACACGCTCAAGCCCATTTTTGCCATGAGAAGGACAGAAACGTCAAAAAGGCTCACAGTCTGCCACAAATTAAACTTCCTCCAGTACTCCAAAGCCCCTGCTTAACAGCCGATTCTACCAACTCTTTATCAAAGTGATAACAATGCTAAATAAAACTGGGTACGGGCTCCATCCACAGTCTGATGAAGTAAATTTAAAGACTCTCATTAGTTTCAGCAGGTATTAGATCAAGTTCTAGCTGAATCCGAACAAACTGTTCAAATGCTCCAGGTAATGGGAGCAATGCTTCAATACCACCCTTCCAGCCCCCGCAACGCCATACTTTTGTTCAATCTCCAAACCAGAAAACAAGACTGAAAGGGTGTAACAGGTGTAGTTCATCTTACAGGACTGTATAGTTAACTAGGGAGTTCATGTCTTGTCCAAGGCAAATTCCATTAAAAACGAGATAGGATATAACATTTGATAACTTCAGTAATATTGAAGTTAATTTTCATACTCACTTCTTAAGAATGATATGCCTAGTCTATTAATTACTGCTTAATTTACTGCTACATGTGTAATTAGCATATTCCTAGCTTTCAAAAACCAAACAAGCTGCTGAGTTTTAGACTGTTTTCTCAGCACACATTAGGTGATGCGAATTCCCAATATCGCCCAGTCCACTGTAAGCACAACATATACTTTTCCTGACTAGAGCAAACATTTGCCTTGTCTATTGTTCAGTGTACTGCTGTATTAATCACCTCATATTAAAATAATGGTGTAAATACATAAAAGTCCCAGGTCTTGATCAGAAAATTTTCCAAGAGCAAAAGGACTATATGAAGGAGAGCTGAGCTATTTGTCCAAGTCTGCAAACAGACTCCTTGAAGTCCCCTGGTAGTCAAAAGGCACAAGTCAAAATGGATCTTATCACTTCCAGTGCTGCCACCTATGAACCCATAAGCAAGCCACCCCGCAGACGCAGCCCAGGTCAGCTCAGCTCTCACTCTTCAACAAAGCTACGTGCATCAGCAAAGGCAAGAGATCACTGCCAGGCAGGACGTGGGGTGAAAAGGCAGATTGGGGAACAGATAGGTTTGTGTAGAGCATGGTATTTCACAACAGCCAAGACACTGTAGAAGGAACCAAAAAAAAGAAAATAAAAACAAACCCCAGCTGACTCCTCCCTCAAGAGCAATTAAGGCACAGTTTCATACTTAGGCATACTATTCAAATGATGGGGTGTAACAAGATGTTAAGACCAGCACCTGTCCTCTCACCCTCCACTTCGGTCAAGTCAGGCAGCTTTAGTCTTCTAGGACCAGGACATTTTTCAAGCTCTGATAATAATAGCAAGAACAAACCTAAACCCCCTAGGTACATCTGCATGCTTTTATTTATACCAGATCTATAAAATCTAAAAGACACGTGAGCACAGGAATGGGTACCTACCTAGAAAGACAAAAAATTCACAACAGAGTTATCAAATTCTTTTTCCTCCTGCAGTTCTACTTTATCCCAACAGCACAGTTTTATTTTGTATTGTTATATCATTCCTATAACCAACCTGTCTTTCACAGCTATGTGAAACAAAGATCAGATTACAGAGGTAGATTCCTAACCACCAAAGAAAAATCATTACTTAAGTTTCAGCCCACCACATGCCAAGATTTGTTTCTGCAAAAGTCTTCCAAAGCACTTTATCTTCTTGAATTTAAAATTCAGTCATTTCATTTTAAAAATCAAGTTCTGTAAGCAGGGATGTACTGAAAGCTGTGCTAGAAATGCCAAGCTCTGACTATGTATAGACCAAGTGCATCACCTTCACAGTGGTGAGCTTTAAGAGGTCTCCTGTAATAAAGCCCCTGAAACCTTTTCAGCAACAATGAAAGAGCTGCATAAAATCCCTCCCAGCTAGAAAATGTACATACTAGTTTTTAATGATGCTAAGAAAAGAGGAAAAAGCAACTAATTATCAAATTACAAAATACGATCTTACCTGGGTCCAGTATTCAGACATACAGAACTTTGGCCATGCTTCATAGTACAAGAAAAATACAGTCATTTTACCGAGGAATCTGAGCTCTGGGCTTTAAAGTTCATGCATCCAGAGAGATATTCTATGATTTGTCAAATAATTCATCACACTAATATTTCTCAGGAGTAAATGTGCTTATAAATTTTCCAGCCCAAGTTTCTATTGCAAGTGAAAAATAATTTCATTTAAAGACACCCTTACATACTTAATTTCAGTTTTTGGGTTTTGTAAGCTGTCTTCTTGCAAGTTGTGTGTTTCAGAAAACCCCTCACGTGCACACACAGAACAGCTCTGCAAATCCAGCAAGTATACTTTCTAGCTTCTGGTTGAGCCACACTAGCCTGCATTTACTCCAAAATGGCACCTTCATCTCTGCTTGTTGCTATGGCCACACTATACGTCAGGCTTGCACTTTTTTCCAGACCTGTTTGTTTATAACAGGCCTAGGTGCTTCGTATTATGATGCCTGCAACAGCACAGCATGCATTTGCAGCACCAGCGGTGGGAACTGGCAGCTGCCGCCGAGGTGATCAGCATGCAGCAGAGGACAGAGATGCTGAGGAATCCGAGCATGCTCCCTGAAACACCGCACACAAGGGCTGCTTCGAGACACGTTACACGGCATGCAAATAACGCATCCGGACTTGGTGGAAAAAGTCCTTTTAACTCTAGTTTGCTGTGGCAGCAAAAGCTGAATGTGAGTGAGCTAAGGCTAAGAAGGGTTAATTCCAGGGAACCACATGTTAAGAAAGCAAAATAAATACAGCATTTCACAAGGTCGCAATTACCTGTCTGTGTCCCTGGTTCTGAGATGCTGCTATTGAGCATCAAAGAGGCGAGCATTTTAATTCACGTAACAAGAGTGCGGTAAAAAACATCTTTACAAACCCGCTCATCATTAACTTTCAAATAAAAATCTAGTATTTTATAGCTTATTTCATTCATTTCAGCTACTAAACTGAAAACATTTTGTTTCTTTTATGTGTACTTGTAGGGGATGTCCCTTTGTGCACAGGGAAAACATGGCCAAAACCAAACGTATGGTAACTCTCACACTACCCACGCATCACTTCTAATGTATCAGGGCTTACCCACCATACAGCAGGAAACAAAGTCACCAATGCCACATTTGCGCCAATAAAGCTTACCAACAATAGGCAAAGATTCATGATGCTGCTGACATACTCGAGAACACCAACCACCTGCAAACCCAGCAGCAGCAAAGCTTAAAGCCCAGTTATTATCCTTCAAAATCATTTGCAGAAGCACACAGCAAAGCAAAACCTTTTTCTCAAAAAAAAAAAGTTATCAAATCTTAAAAAAAATAAAAATTCACATGTTCCTTGTATTTGTCATTACTTAGCACCAATAAAATTTGGCAAATTTCAAGCACAGGAAATATGTTAACTGCTCAAAAGATCACATGCATAAGAAGTGTATTTTCCAGTCCATCTTGCCCATTTTTCATTAAAACATGCTCAAAGATGCTCAAGTCCAAAAGTCTACTTGACAGCCTACTTTTCAGTTGTTCCTGCTCTTCAGACTCTTTCTTGCTCTGTTAATGAAACAACACTATCTTCCTATTTCTTTTGTTCTTACACTAAGCCCTACTGTGCCTTCTGCTTACCATTCTTCCCTCCTGGAGCTGCACTACTTTTCCAGCATCCCAAGGATGACCTTTGTAGAAGCGCTGGTAAAGAGCACAGCCAAGATGTCACCTTGGGTGTTCATCCTTTCTTTGTTCAGATCAGCTCTGAAAGCTAACTACTGCTTCCTTGTGTCAACGAGTACATATGAAGCATATCCTCACTTTGCAAAAAATTACTCTTCATTTAGACCACCCTCTGAAGCTCCAACAGGCAGCTGACGTGTTATGAAAATCATTGTTTCTACGTAGTTTTGGGTTTGTGTGGTGGGGTTTTGGTAGCAGGGGAGAGGCTGCAGGGGTGGCCCCTGTGAGAAGCTGCTGGAAGCTTCCCCAGCTCCTGCCTCTGGCCAAGACTGAGCCCATTAGTGATGGTGGTAGCACCTCTGGGAGAACAGATTTAAGAGGGGAAACCTGCAGTGAGTAGTGGGATTGGAATGTGAGAGAAACCCCTCTGCAGATAACCAAGGCCAGTGCAGAAGGAGGGGATGCCCCTGCAGCCCGTGGTGAGACATCAGGCTGTCCCCCCCCAGCCCATAGAGGGGAGCGGGGGAGCAGATGCCCACCTGCAGCCTGGGGAGGAGGCCACGCCAGAGCAGGAGGCCACGCCAGAGCAGGGGGATGTCCCCAAAGATGGCCATGACTCCATGGGAAAGCCTGTGCTGGAGCAGTCTGTGCCTGAAGGACTGCAGCCCATGGGAAGCACTCATGCTGGAGAAGTTTGTGGAGGACTGTCTCCCATGGGAGGAACCCCACGCTGGAGCAGGGGAAGAGTGAGAAGTCCTCCCCCTGAGGAGGAAGGAGCGGCAGAAGCAATGTGTGATGAACCAACCCCAACCCCCATTCCCTGTCCCCCTGCACCGCTGGCAGGGAGGAGGGAGAGAATTCAGGAGTGAAGTTGAGCTGGGAAGGAGGCAGGGGTGGGGGGAAGGTGTTTCTAAGATTTGGTTTTACTTCCCATTATCCTTGTTTTGAGTTGACTGGTAGTAAAATAAATTTCTTTTGTTTTTCCCCCAAGTTAAGTCTGTGTTTTGCTCATGACCATAACTGGTGAGTGATCCCTCCCCATCTCGACCCATGAGCTTTTCTTTGTATTTTCTCATCCTAGTGGGGCCCAGGGCAGGGGGAGGAGCGAGCAAGCAGCTTTGTGGTGCTTTGTTACCAGCTGGGCTTAAACTACGAAATACATGTAAGGAACCTTCAGGGTGAGGTACCTTTCAGTTTACATTTTGCAGTGTGTAATATACATTGATACCTTGAGAAAGAGTAAGAAAAAAATATTTGGCACCTTTGTTTCTAGTCCCTGCACTTAAAGTAACTTTTTCAGTATCAATTGGTGCAGTGCTGCCTTCCTGAATCTATTGACTGTTATCAATATACAATGAGAGAAGGGTATTTCATGATAAAATTCGACCTATCCACTTGGTGGTCCTCCTCTTAAAATTTGATTTATGGTAATTGAAGTATCAGTATTTTTAGTGATTTTGCTCTTGGCCATTAGAAAAGACATTTCTGTTACAACTGGTCATTCTGAATCACAAAAATCAAATTTATGAAAACATTAGTATCTCAGCTGGCAGTGTGAGGTTGTCTGTAATTCTAGGTAAAATTATTGCATTAAGGCTGTACAGTCAATCTTGGCCACAAGAACATCAGATAGCCTGGTTTAAATATGTTAACGCCTGCTTGAAAAGGTTCTTTCAATCATGTAAGCTAATTCAATTAAAAACCACACATCATTATTTCCATCAAACAATACTTCTGGCCTTCTCTAGCTGGGGAACACGACTGATGTAGCAGCATGATTACAAGGCTGCAGTTAACCATACATTTCCTGTAAGGCCCAGCTCTTTATTCCATAATAAGATGAACACTGACTTTGCTTTACACAACTCTGAAAAACCTGCTTGTACATTTCTTCAAAAAGACAAATTTCAGGCAAAAAGAAAATGCCACTGGTTAGTATATGGTGCTTATGAGCACAGGCAAGCCAAAGCTACCATTAGCACACGTTAAATTAGTGAGGGAGAATGATGGAGGAGCTTGAAAACCAGCCTGAACTAGTGCACATTAAAGTAATTGCTGCCTCATTAACATTTTGCTAACGTCTAGCGTTGATGAGAGTGGATTGCATTCTGACATTCAGGAAACCTGCTAATGATTTCTGTAGCTGAAAAACCTAACTCACATGTGAATGTATACAGTAGGGAACACAGGGAGTCCTGCCACCAAGCTGTGCCATGCAGACACTAATTGGACAGCACAGCTGAACATGTGAAAGCCGCAGCAAGATGCTCTGAAGTATGTTTCCAGACTAGGACCGCCACAAACACATCTTAACCACTACACCTCAGTTCCCCAACCTGCCAAACAGAAATATTTCTGATCTGTAAATGGAGTGACATGAATGTCACGGTATACCACTGTAGCACAGCGCAGGCAATTTTTTTTTTTAAACATAACTTGCAGTACGATTAAAAGGGACCTTTGAGATCTGTGGTGTTTCACAGGTGAAAAGCTAACTCGGCTATTGATGTTGTGTGTTATATATTCTGGGCTGTTTTAAATAGATCCATAAGCTACTTCCAAACATTTATACAAATTAGAGACTACCCTCAACCAGAAAAGATGAACTACTACTATGCAAAACTATGTATGTGTATTAATTGCAAATCTGGTATTTCTTACCCATAAAAAAAGGTCAAAATGAATCAAACTTAACTGGAGGGTCGGCTTCTGGTTTAACTTTCCCTTGTCCTCTTATTTTCCCTCCCCAAATAAAACCAATAGCAAAAATGTATAAACCAGCAGCCTTCCCCATAGCAATTATGAGCAGAAGGTTTAGTTTAACATTGTCTTGCTGAGGGATCTTAACAGAAGTACTCAGTCAGCTCAGTTTCATTAGCTCATCATATATTAGTGGGTTACAACTTCATTAATAGAAGTAGCAAATTGTTTAAGTTTTACTTGTCGACAATCTCGTAAACAGGCCCTGCACATCAGCTTGATTCAGTGTTTCTCCGCTGCTTGTGATTTAGAGATGCTGCTATTGTCTGTGCAGCTCCATTTCAACACCCAGAGCAGGCAACAGGCAGAACTTGCCCTAGCACAGCAGTGTCTCCCTTGGCTGGAGATTCAGACGAAGCAGCAGTTCCCATCGCAGCACAGCTCTGCCACCAGGCACCGAACAGGGCAGCCACGGGGAAGCTGCAGCTGAACTGCTCAGAGGTGAACCCTAGCTCAACAGGCAGGTGCTGGCCACTGCCCTACGCACACGGTTTCAAGGCAGGATGAATAGCATCACTCTCCATCATGCCTTAGCTTGCCTACGTTCAGTTTTGCAGCTACAGGGGGACTAGAACTGGGTTCTACTTCTATTGAGATATGCTCTGTTTAAAAATAATAAATCAGAACAGGAAACATCCATCCATAAGACACTTAGCTCTGTGTTAAGTTTCCTAAACATGGAAAGTTTTGGCAGACAATACCAAAACCGCTACTAACATAACTGAGACAGGAGAACAATTCCTTAGTGCAGTTTCTTTATGAGGCAGAGGCCAAACTGACATTTCAGCAACCACCACATTCATTGTACCAAAACTTTATATAACAGCAGAGGCTCCCTCTTAGTGAAAACACAAAATTTATTAAAAAAACAAAACAAAAAAACACACCAAAAAAACCCCCAGCCACTGCTCTCCGAAACACTTCATAACTTACAGTCTAACCTTGACTACAGCAGCACACTACTATGAATACAACACAGGAGTTCTTGGGTCTAGATACTGTCACAAGGAGCCACAAGTTTTTAGATACTTATCATGCCTTTCAGTAGCCGTGAATTCCACCTTTATTATTAAGCGAGAGGTTACGAAGTACTCATATCCATGCAAAACCTTTCCTACTACAGTTCCAAGTAACACCTTTGAAAAAAACCAGAATTTTTTATAAATGTCATGAAAAGGCACTTCGATGTTTACATTTTAACTTGAAATAATTCAACTGCTGAAAAAACATCATAATTTTCAAATCCTCTATTATGGTGGTTGAAAGTAAAGTTATTTTCCCACATCAAGTCCTAGTAATTTACTCCGTAGCATTTTGTCTATATTATTCTGTGCCATTACGCTAAAAGGAAAGAATCTTTCATACTATGGCATTTCCTATAATTAAAGAGGCTACAAAAAGGGCTGTTTGTGTGCCGGTATGGACCATTTGCTCGTATTCATGGAAAAAATTATCAAGTTATTAGTGACTGGAAAGCTATGCAATCCTAGAAGCAGGTAAAAAGCTGAAAAGTGTTAAATTATAGCAACCCTCACAGAGGCATCATTCCTCTTATGTAGCTCTCACATCCAGGACTTTAAGAAGCAGGGAATGTGACACGCAGAAATCCATTAGTTTTTTTCTAAAATTTAAAGTACAGACTGAATCTGTGAGATGAAGGGATCGTAATTTGTTTTGGAGCCTTGAAATGCCAGTGTTCTTTGAATCAACCATTATGGGTCAACTCTACGCTCCTTTTTGCTGGCGAAGAATGGGATAGCCTGCGTGGTGTACTTCTGTTTGAGAAGAGCCCTGACAAACAGCGGAAGGGGCTCACCCCACCACCCAACTAAGATGTTTCCAAATCACAAACGCCTGCTCATCATGGCCCAGGGAGGCAAACGTTTGCCATCATGTACCCACACAAGGAGAAGGAGCTGCTCACAACTTGGACACCTTGAGCCTCACCCACCAGGTTAGCTTCTTTCTCAGCAACAGACCTACAGCTCTATCATACCACCAAAGCCCATACTTATTATCCTCGCAGAAGAACAGGGTGTTTCATGATTTTTCTCATTTGGCAGCAACCTGACAGCCCCTATGGAAGCAGCACACGTTTGCACAGAGAAGATTCAACCACTGGCAAACTAGTGCCACTACTCCATCCACTTCTTTGAGAAGATGGAAGTGTTTATAAATGAGAAAGAGAGGTTGCTGCAAGCCATCTGCACGAGAGCAAGTTTCACCCATTATCTTGCTGCAGCACGTCCTTGCACAATACAGCCAGCAAAGTGCTATCTCTTTGTTTTATATATATATACACACCTCACTCATCACTTAGCGAAGGGCAAGTCTGCTGTTCTCCAGAAGCACGAGTAGTCTTACATGGGAGCAAGTAAGGCTGTGCACAGGGAACTGCACTCCAGCCCAGAGGTCTTAAAATCCTTTTGGGCTGCCTTCAGCGCACAGGAAGGGAGGAGCGTGCCTGGGAAGGCAGTCCCTCCTTAGCTCCACAATCCTCTTTTCTCTTGTTAAAAAGTACACTAAAACTGGGGAACCCGGAAAAATATGCATTAATTCAAATTCAGGCTCACCACTGTATCAGTATCCCTTTACTCTGTCACTGTACAAACTGAAGTCCTTAATGAATAAAAAATTTCCTGATGCTGCACTCAACAAGCTTTCTCTTGCTAACAGCAGCCCCTTAATTGTAATCTTCCTAAGAAGCAGCACTCTAAAGAGCTTACCAAATCCTTGGATTTTCCTAGAAAGACCTGAGAACGCAAGAACCAATTAAACTATCATGTCAGCCAGCTAAGTGCGATGGCATTGCCAGACATTATGCAAGAGGACTGTCACACAAACCCCATCAAGTTTTTCATCTGGATATCAAAGCTCTTTAAATCTGAGAAGCAAAGCAGAGATGCTGCCTGCTCTGCAACAATTTACTGATGACAACAAAAATTTCTTTTCTACTGTTAAGTTTCCAGCACATATTTTTCATGTGCAATAGCTGAAACCCAAGAGAATGACTGATGTTTAAGTCCTCTTAAATGGATATGACAACATTATCCTGTCCCTTAACTGGAAACAGGTCACTCTAATCAGTGGCTAGGACAGCAGAGGATACAATTTTACTCTGGCTGAGCTTCCATATTTGGAAAAAGTATAAAAAAAAATTATGCTCTTACATATGAAATGTAATTTCTGAAGACAAGCTCCTAACCATGCAATGAACCTGTCCCCAAAGTTGGCAGCAAGCGTGCAAAAGAGACAACGCTAAAAACTAGCCTGTTAATAAAAGACTGAGCCAGTGGCATGAGCCATGTTTGTTAGTTCTAGACTCGGTCTACCTAGGCTCCCACAAGATTACTGACCACCATAGCACTTAAGCTTTTCCACAGAGTAAAGACAAAACAGATGAATGGACTAAATCAGGAGTTGGAGCCTGTCGTCAGCTCCATATACTCTGGGCATGGGGGAATCCAGAGAACTGCTGTCAGCCTATGGGAACACGATGCTGCTTCTCCATCCAGTGGCCGGTGCCTGTGAAAAGCTGCCAAGAGGCTGGAGGCACCTTCTGGCCCCTGCTCCTCTTGCCCCAGCGAGGGTCACACAGGAATTCAGGCAGCGGGGCTCTCCCCTGCTCCTGGGAAAGCCTGTTTGAAGCAAGTTAGGGAATTTATACATCGTCCATTATTTGAACTAAGCAATTAGTTTAGCCTCACTCTTTCCCTGGATATTACGTTAGTCAGCTCCCCGTTGCCTGTGTGAGCCTTTTAGCACTATAAAAGAGGAAAGGAAAAATACTTTTCAGCAGCAGGAAAATGTGATTATAAAACAACTCAAATTGGCAGTGGACTTCAGGAGGGAATGTGAAACAAAAAAAGCAACTGAACAGATTTCAAGTTTTCTTTGTTTCCTTCAAGTGTAATTTTAGTTTACATTAAATGTGTACAGGTACGTAATTTTTTAAAATAAAGTATCGCTAAGATTATTGTTTGAGCATACATAGTGGATGGCAAGTACAGGACCATAAGCAAACCAAAATCCCACTAACATTTGTACCAAGTGTTACATTAGTATACTCTTTGGAAGTTCACTGGTTGCTGGTAACACTGATGCTTTGCGCATCTTCGAAGCACTCAAAAATCTCAAAACATTTTTTTTTTAACAGTAACTAGCACTAGTTATTGTCTGTAAATAGACTTCTGCTTTAATCTGTGAGCATTTGCACATACTGGTATACAAGGTGGACAAGATAGTTTATACTTAAAAAGTAGTTTCACAGTTAACATGGTCAAACTAAACAAAACCTTAGTCTTCCTAGCTTTGATACCTAAAAAAGCTTCCTGGAGAAGAGGCATTCACCTAAGTGGGAAAGAAACACCCAACAAATGGCCTTTTCTCTTGTCACTACCATTTATCAGCAAATACTACAAAAATGCCATCATCTGCATTAGACTTAAAACTGAAACAAAAGCAACATGAATTGAAACTTTTTCGATGTCTAAATTCAGATACTCAAGGCACAAAGAAGCAACATACTAGAGATGTTTGCAAAATCATGATTACAGAAGTGAAAATACACTTTTGCATATCAGTTTCATTATAAGTATTCCTCCACTTTTGACTAATTTACAATTAATGCTGTCTAGCAGAAAGTGGTTGCTACATCTTTGTTATTGGCATTCTTCATTTATTTGTTGTCTGTCACAGAAAAACTCTCAGATCCAGAATCGGGGACTTAAGCTAGGTACTGCCAAACCACATACTGGAAAAAGATAGTTCTTCTCCCAGAAAACTTAAAATCTATTAATTATTGCTTCAATCTTGTTTGGCAGAAAAAGAAGAGGGGGTTATTCATTAGAAAAGAGCAAATCATTAAAAAAAATTGTAAAAAAATCATTGTGCAACCTGGAAATTTTAAGAAGATCATTTGCTTGTACAAGAGGATCAAAGTGTACCTGTTTCTGAAGTTAGAAATCACAGTCAGCAAGCTAGTACCCATGTAAAAACTATGTTTTTCAACAGATATTACTTACAATTCAGTTTAGCAGAAACTGATATGGGTTAGCATCTCTGGAAATCAGAACAGTTAAATAGATATAGCTAATTATGCCTTGGGATCCTATCATTAGTGACCCAAATCAGCAAACTATTTCCTAAAATGAATTTATTTCTGTTCAAGTAAGCATCACTCAGAAAAACACAACGATAGAGCCACAGTCCACTGACGTCAGCCAACATCAACAGTACATGGTATAGAAAATCAGAAATAGGTCTCCAAACATGAAAGACGTTTCAGTTGATTTTCTAAATTTAAGGTGCTTCTTACTTGTTTTCTAGTTTTGGAGCCTTTTAAGACTTTACAGGGTTTCTAGAGGAGGACGAGTATGACAAACTTCCTGTGCTTTTAAAAAGAAGCTGGGATTCTCTTGTTAGTACCCAATTCCAGGAGCTGTTAATTTAAGAAAACACCAAGTACTGCAAGATTCATAACAACATAATGACAACTGACAATACTTTAAAATACTATGTCCTTTCAAAATCAGATTTATTTACAAACTACACCTATGGGTGCATCACAGATCTCTCCATCAGTTACTTCATGTGCAATGCCTTCAGGCACTTGAAAGTCTGCTTATCACAGGGATGGCTGGGAAATGGGACATCATCTGGATATTACAGTCATCCTGGCATAACTTCGGCAGCCAAGCATCATGGCTGGCTTCCTACAGAGCTGACCTAGAGCACGTTTTCAAAGTTTTTGGGGTTACGCTTACTGCCAAAACATGCTGGGGCTCATCCGGAGATTGTGGAGAGCACCCTGTGCCTACTGCTTCAGGCAATTTTAAGCAGGGAGAAGGCAGCTCTTTGCGTGTATCTGCGTCATCCCACTTTCAGTCACGCAAAGCTGTGATCTGACACGTCACCGACTACTGCTAATTGAGCACGAGGGGCATCTAAACAAAATAAATACCCTTGGAATGGGATATGCTAACAGGAGTCCTACACAGGCATTACCAACTTTAAGGGGATTCCACACAGACGCAATTGACAGTTCAGACTGCCAACTCTACAAAGAGGGGGATTGGAGATAAGACTCACTCCCTGGCCTACTTCAGGCATTCAGGACACACACGATGCTGTTTTCTTCCTGGATTATTTTTTCCTCTGCTATGGCAGCCTTTGCATGATGGGCAAAAGCTCTTACCTGGTGCAGAGCTCAATTCTTATGCTCCCCACTTACTTCTCACACATGTTCACATAAATGAGGAAAACGAACACTGATGAAAATGCTTTTAACATACAAAAAAACAGGGGAAAAATAAGGGGAAAATAGCTGAGAGTCTGGGAAAAAAACCCACACAACAATCAACCTTACAGGCTAGTTCTTAAAAGAAACCCAGAGAAAGGGAAAGAGGGAAACACGGTGAGAAGCCATGTTCTGTACCAACAATGATCCTTTTCCCTATTTTCTCACCTTACAGGTGACAGGACTTATTCTGGGTATAGAGAACTGGGAACTCTCAAATATTCATTGCTGTACTGAAGTCTATGTCCTCAGCCTTCAGCAGAGTTTCTCTACTTCAGTTTCTCTATAAACTAAAATAGTATAATTTACCTATATGCCTCACCAAGATGTCGCAGTTTGTAGTTATATTACAATAGGAGATGACATATAAATGCCACATACATTTTTAATAATCAGGAATAAAATGATTCTGTAGAACAAACTGTTACACACCTTAAATTAAAATCCTCCTGCACTAATTTTCTCACATTATTATATGGGCTTTCTGGTTTATATTCAAGATTGTTCACATTATACGTAATAGCACTTATCTACTTTTATTTGTTTAAATTTTCTTTAAAAAAAAAAAAAAAAGGAAATAAGTTTTCTTAAAAAAATATAACCAAACAAAAACCCACCAACAACACTGAAAGATGTTACAGATTTCTATACAAGGGGGACAGATTTCCCAAAAAAGGGGGAAAAAGTTTACCTTAAGAGTTGAGTATGACCTGCAAAACCAAAGAGCAGCTACTCCTTCCCAATATAGTAATACCAGGCTCTTTCTGAACATTGCAAAATGAAACAGTAAGTAGCAATAAAGTGCTTAAGACATGTATATCCACATTTGACAGATCAAGCAGACTGAGGCAATACATTACATCAAGACTGAAATTTTTATACTACAGTAAAGTTTGGCACCATTCTTACTGACCTTCAAATTAACTATGACAACTAGGCTTACTGTTTACCACATATTGATCCCTTCTCTGCATGATCTTATGCTTGAAACAAAAAGATGAAAACCTTTTTCTGAATCACATTTTCCTTTTAATTTGAATAAACTTGTGAAGAATGTTTATCCTGTAATCTGTGGCAAACAATTCTTTAACTAGTTCAAACAAATACAAACAAAACATAGTATCAGATGTACCACCTCTGTGTTTACTTAAGACACAAAGCAGTTGTCACATTTTATTTTGAAACAGGTTTCCTTTAGGTAAGAATCTGAATATACTTGGCAAAACTTAAGATGCTGTGATTCACAATTAGTTTTATTTTATTCTAAAACCAGCTTGCTCCTGTTGTTCATAGAACATACTGCATATCCTACCTGTTTTAGGGAGGTAATATATAAATACCTGAAGAAAGCCCAGGATCTTGTGAAAGAGTGGCTATACAGACATCACAAGTCAGGGAATCAATAGGTGTTCAAACTTCTTAGCAAGATCAGGCCCTACATGTCAGTCTGATCTCACTCCCTTTGAAACAATGTCCCTAGATGCTAACAGTGCTAGAACAGACCCCGAAACTCTTGACTTTTTAACTTGCCAATACATACACAATACACCCTGAGTAATAAGCTCTTTCAACTGGCAGTAAAAACTGAAAACACAGTTCTCAGAATAGGGCAATGCCAGGCAGGTAATTAAAACAGAGATTTAATTCCTGCTAAGACTCTCTGAAGAGAAGAAAAGCACTAGGGATATTACTTTAAGGGACTAAACTGCACAAGAGTGCAAACACCTACCTCTTACACGCAGGCAGAGTTGAACATGGGCTTATAAACAGTCAATAAGAAGCAGCAGGTATTTGTTAAGGGCTGTCAAAGCAAGACAGCAGAATTTTAAGCAGGCATAAGCAGAGTCAAAAACACTTACTATTTTTGGACTTTAAAGAATCCTAATTGCAACTAAAAAGGTTAAAAGGTGCTAAAGTATCGATCAGCTGCTTTCGCAGACCTGAGAGGCAAAATCAGCCTATTTAAAACTTTCTTCTCCTCTCTCATTGTACATGTCACTCCCCAAACACTCAGTTGATGACAAACATAAAAATAAATTCTGAAGCAAGACAGCAGGCTTATTAATTTGGCTTTAAAAATTAATTCCAGCAATGTAGCTACATACTCTTTGCAAACCAAAAGCGCGAAAGAAAGTGTACTTATGAACGGAGCACGTGGAAACTCCACTTCAAACTGCAAAACAAACACATACACAGATCACAGCAGATACCAGCACATAGTCCCTGGCCAACGGGCATCCTCAGCCTCCAGGAAGGGAAGGGCGGGCGCACTGTGTCTCAGACGCGCACCTCTGTCACGCTACACCCCCAGATCCAATGTATTGCGATGGCACCTCGGTTCTGAGCGTGAGATTTCATAATGAACTGTGTTACGAGAGCCGTCAGCATGACTACTTACACTTGTACGTTTACTTAAAATTCAGCTCCCCCGGCATCAAGAACTACCTTTATCACCTTTTCCTGCTAGCTTCCACACCATTTTCTAGGACAGGTCCCTAGTCCAGAACGCGGTGCTGTGAAAAGAGCGAGCAACTTGAAGGGCTTATCGCCAGCAGCCAAAACTTTTTTACGTTGAGACACACCGGAAAACTGCGCAGCTTTCCGAGCCCTGCATCACTTTCACGACCTGTCCTGAAGTTTCAGAAAACGGGGTAGGGACCCCAACAGCAGCCTCCCCCGCACCCCAGCGCGCACCACCGGACTGCTACCTCGGGCGGCAACTTTCTCAGCCCGGGGCGGTCCCACCCGGCGGACCGGACCCCCTGCCGCCCGACACGGGAGCGCGGGGCCGGGGGAGCCCAGACGCGCCGCAAAGCGCGACC
>NW_010973158.1:4240254-4240656 GCF_000737465.1 Haliaeetus leucocephalus | reverse complement strand
TGAGGCGACCCCCGCGCCCGTGCCCGCGCCCGTCCCAGGCGGTGGGAAGGGCCGGGGCGCCGGGCTCCTACCTTGTTCGAGGCCATTTCGCTGACGGAGTGCCTGGTCTGCAGGGTCTCCAGCTGGTCCAGGCACCAGTCCAGCTCCTCCAGGGTCTCACTGGCCAGTTTTTGGTAGGCCTCCTCTGCGAAGAGATAGGGAAAGGCGTACTCAGTTCGCAAGCGTTTCACAGGGCTAGCGGGGAGCTCCAGCGGGTCCATCCTCCGCTGCCCGGTGCCCGCACATGAGTGCTGCTCCCTCATATTGCCAGCCCGGGCAGCGGGCGGCGCGGCTCTTCCCGCGCTCCTCGTCGGAGCCACGGGGTCGGCGAGCGGCGGCAAAAACTTCCCGCCGGCCGGGCTC
>NW_010973158.1:4224696-4239923 GCF_000737465.1 Haliaeetus leucocephalus | reverse complement strand
GGCGGGGCGGCACGGGCGGGATGAATCAGCGCGGCCGCCGGCTGCGGCCACCGCGCTTCCTGTTTTCGCAGCTTCGCCGGCGGCCGGGCCGCCGGCCGCCGGTCCCGCCACCCGCCTCCCGCCCCCGGCGGTTTCTCGCACACACACGCTCCCACTCTCTCACACATCCCGCCGGGAGCCGCCGCGGGGCGGGGAGCCCACCGCGCCGCCTGCACCCCCCGGTGGCGCTGAGCCGTCGTCCCTGTATTTTCTTACTTACCCACTGGGGTGCCATGAGAATGGCTCGGTTAATGTTTATATAAAGCGTGGGGAAGACGTAAAAACACGTGTAAGTACTCGGGATAACGATGACCAGCTGAAGCACCGGCTGTTAAAGTTGGAGTGTTTAAGTAACTGCGTGTGTGTGTGTGTGTGTGGAAGTAAGCAAGCAAGCAAGCCAGCAAGCAAAAAAAGGGTTGATGAAAGTTTTGGAACTGGACGCAGCAACACGATATGGGAAATGGACCCAATAGCAGCATGGAAAGTCATGGCTTCACCAAAATTGCTGTATGTCACATTGGAGCTAACTGTCTTAAAACTTGCAGAGTTTGACTTACAGAGTGGAAGACATGCCCTTCTTCAATAACCCTCCAACGGCTGGAGATCATTTGCTATGCAAATAACTTCAGAAAAATAATCCCATGTCTAGGGTGTGAGCCTTACCTACAAAGCCTGGCTAATTTTTTTTTTTTTTCCTGATGTAGATCAGAAGGCTTCCCCACACTGAACACATAGCTGAGTGAGTTTTTAGTCCAGGCATGCTGTCTTGCAAGCTGTGTATCCGAAACACCAAGCTTTCAAACTCCTGGCATGGATGCTTCCGGATCAGCTATGTGCAAACATAACTCCAAGGTAGATAAATGTTTGTTCAGTGGGCTTGTTAGTGCCATCTAAAACATCTCCCTTAACTTGTTTCACATCACATTAACCTTATTTTCAAAATGTCAGACAAGCAAAAAATCAGGCAAACAAATTAACTAAAGCTCCTTTTCAAATGTAACACCCCAGCACTGCCAAATAGCTCAGTGCATTACTGTTCAACATCTAGGATACTAGGTTTGTAACTTCTTACATTTCAGAGCACATGCTCAAAAACTTCAGGTTCCTTCACAGCTGTTAAACTTTGCATACTTGTGGCTATTGCAAAAACTCTCCACGATTTTGAATAATGTCCATTCACCTCTGGAAAAAGGCAATGCGAGAAGAAGTTTGGACTGAGATTAATTGGCAGAACCATTTGAAGAAAATTTTGCAGTGCCTGCCTTTATCATGATTAACCTGCCACTTCAGCAAACACAACACTAACCGATAGTCAACAAAAACCATCCCCATTGAATGGTAAACACTGTCTTTCAGACCTGTCGTACTTACTATAAATGCTATCTGATCCAAAAGAATTCCCCTGGCAAATAAAAGTCAGGATTTTCCAGCCTGTTTATCCATCAAAGGAGAATCTTGTGACATTTTGCAACACAGCAGAGATCACAGCTCACTAGTTCTTGAACATGACTGCTTTACTGACCTCACAGTGTATATTCCATCAAGATCAGTACTGGAAATAGAAATAACTGTGTTTACAGTATGTTTGTAAGTGTACTGCATTAAATACTTTTGATAAAGCGGAGATGCGGTTAACGTATGCATAGTTATCTGATGACCTTATACAATGATTTCATTGAGGATAAAATGCATAATGAAGTGATGTAAAATGCATCTGTATGATGTTACTTTGTTGCTACCCTTCAGCCTACCCTTCAGCCTTTCTTCAAAATCAGATATTGGGAAACTTGAGTTTTTCTTCACAAGTAAACATCATCCCTTCTAATACTTAAGCGAGTAAGAGGGTAAGGTTTTTCCGAGAAGTATGAAAACAACAAAATAAACTGAGGAATACTGTATTTAGGTGAAAGTAATAAAATGCTCAGTTTGTAATTTTAAAGCTTATTTTTCTTATTATCCATGTAGCAATAATATATATTACCAACAGCATCTTACATTCAGGAATCTTTATTTACTATCTACCTTCCCAATATATCTCAAAGCACATTAGAAACCAGAATTATCACTCACAAGGAAGTCCCATCGCCCTTAGGATGTTTCTCAGGAGCTGCCGCTTCTGACTCCCACACTTCAAGTGTCTGTGGCTGCTGTGGGGACCCGACTCACCGCTCGGACTAAGTAAACTTCTGATGGCCAATGCTAGGCTAAAGACTTACTGGACTCAGCACCTCCTGCCAGTTCTCAGATGATTGTAGAGCGGTCAGGCTAGCCCTGATAGCTTAAATGGAAATAAAAGGGTTCCTAACTGGTGACAAAGTACCCATCAAACAAGCACGCCCGCTTTGTTCCCGCAGTTCTGAAGGGCAGAACAACCATAGGAAAGCTTTTTTCTAAACAGTACTGAAGCTCTAAATTTGGCCCACACTTTTGTTGTTATACAATGTGGTGGAAAATGTCGAGGTTAACAGCTTTTCAAGTGTAACACCCTGTCACCACTAAGCTAAGAATAAAAAAAATAATTAGCAACCACAGAGCTTTAACAGTCTCACAACATTGTTTCTGACCTCTGCATTACCTATAAGGTAGCACCCTGTAATTATTCCCAGCCAGGACTGATCTACTTACCAGTTTTTTTGGTATAGGCACATGATCAAGCTCCCCCATATCCCCCCCCCCGATGATGAAGTCCAAAACCAGATTAACTTCTGTAAATGAGAGGGGTTTTGAAATTTCAGAGGTTCTTTTTAAAACTCATTAGGCTTTAATAAGGAGAGAAATACAGTTTAACATCAGTTGCTTTAACAATTTACCTGTTATTTCATACACGGTTTTAGAAAAAAGGAAGTAACAGCAAATGTTCTCTTTACAGTATCACTACAATTCCACCACATACAGCTTTCAGTATGGTGCATAGAAAAAACAAACGAAAGGCTAGCAGAAAGAAAAAGCTCAGCCATAATCATTTGGCACTGCACACCTGTTTTTTTAAAACGGGTGTTATACTGTGTGTTTTATTATAAAAGACTTGATTCTTAGCACAGCTCCTAACACACCACCAGAGAGAGCTATACTTGCATTCACACCCTTATTCAGGAACAACTTCTGTTCAGAATTTTCAGAGAGGAAAATTACTACGTGGCAATAATTCGGAATAGTGTCCACTCTACTTATCAGTTCATCATGATTTTCATATATGCTGTCCTACTATTCCCAGAGAACAAAAAGCAATAGTAGACTTTTCTACTAGCATTCAGCAAGAGCACAGCCAAGGCCTTTGAGCACTGTGCTGCCTTAAAATTGGAGTGTCTTGGTGGCAAGAAAAGGTCACTGCCAAACATTGGCATGATCCAGATAGGCTTAGCATGTGTATTGTCTTTTGGGGGTGCAGGCAGCTGGAGGAAGCTCTGGAAACCTCCAAGCTACTCTAAATGAAGACGAGCTGAAGATCTGCTGTAAGACTCAGACCCCGGGCATCTTCCCTGAATTTTGTGAACGTCTTTTTGCTCTTCTGCCTAGTATAAGCTTGAAGTTTGGAGCAACAGAATTGCTGGGCTAAGAGTTTCAGTTTCTCTTAACTACTACAGCATTTAAAAAAAAAATCCTCTGTGATTCAAACTATGAATTTTTCTGTAAATGAGGATGTTCATACTTACAGCCTTAACTGATGGCCTATATATTGAAGTGACTGACATTTTGGTCAATGTTGGTACCTTCAATTAAACATAGCCATACTAAAACTGATTGAGTGTAGAAATAGCATCCATTTTCTTAGTCACCCATTTTACAACTGAAAAAAAATAATTTGTTTTTAGGTTTTACAGAGAAAATCGTAAATATTGTCACTTAAAAGGCTATCTTTGTGGAGTGTTCATCTGTCTTACTGTTGATAAAATGTAATTATGAAAGATATTTTTGTTTAACATCTAGAAATTTGCAGACATCCCTCCAAAATCCCAAGCAAAAAGAAAAAAAATACTCTTGATCAGATTTTGGAATGAGCATCTGGGAAGACAACCCAGCTGCAGCAGATTTCTTAGAAACTGTTTTGATGGTGTCACTCTGAACACTCACTTTCTTCCATGCCAGGAATCTCTCCAAGTTTCCACTCTAGTGAAGAAAAATCCTTTGTACTGTTTAGTACCAGTTAGTAGTCTTATGCAGATGGATTGTGTCAATATGACCAGGACTAGTCTTCTTTCAGGATGTGATGATCTGCAGGACTCCCCCAATGTGCTGCTTTATGCAATGCCAGTAGCAACAGTCTTAGGCTACGGAAACTGCCTTATCTCCTTGAGCGGAGAATGTAGTAACCTCCAGGAAATAGTAGGAGCAAAATGATAATGTCCAGTTATGCACAACTTGTCAAAATGCTTGACTACACTTACAAAAAAGGACCACATAAAGAGATACACAGACAAAACACACATTAAATGAGGATCTAGGAAAAAAGGTGGTGTTTTTTTCCCCAACATTTTATATTTGTTTCATGGTCTCAGAGAAATCCACATAAATCATATAACAATCTTTCTATAGTCTAAGACTGTATTTCAAAGCAAAGGGATGAACAACATGTGTTTATATTCTTACAAAATCAGGTAACAGGAAGGCTGCAGGTATCTACAAAGAAGTTACTGGGCTCTTGGAACAGGCCTATTATAGTTAGTTCAGAGTAAATAAGGCACTTTTGACTCTATTTATAAGAGAAGAACTCTATCATTAGGCTCTTACTATGTAGTTCAGTTTCACTGCGTGGGGATGGGGATGTTACTTGTGCAGGCTTCCTCTGTTTTTTTCTGTTAAACATTTCGTCTACTTCTCGGAAAAAGCTTTGGAACGGAGTTACTCATACTGATATAATTTGTTCTAGAGTCTAGAAGTGTTTCTGTATTAAGTATTTCCAAATTCGTCCTCAGAAACAGTCTTGTGATGCCAGAGTAGTACAGCAGACTATCAGAAAAGTACCCTTCATTGAAGACAAGCAGGGAAGCACACATTTAGTACATACAGCGTATTTAAAATAATTTACTGCTTTAGTGACAGAGCACATCAAAATGTTTGCAGTGTGAATATTTAAATCCACTCTTTGCTCTTATCAAATATCCAACATGGCCAAATGAGCGTTCTTTTGTTACCACACATCCCTACCCAGTGCTCCCTTCCCCTTTGACTACTTTGGCAAAGGACTAATACATTCCTTACTCCACTGCCTGTAAGAATCTGCCAGAAGGACCACTGTCACTCACTCACTGGTGAAAAGAAGCAAGCCCTTCCATCAAGCAATCAACCCTGCTCAAAGTAAAGAAAAAGAGGAAAGCTCTTGATTTTCAAATAGCAAAATGTCCTTTGCATGCATTTTTAGTGCTTTCTTTTCATGAACAAACTGCATTTTGAGAAGAGGTCTGTTTATTTTTTAAACCTCCTTTTTTCCCAACAGTTGTAATTGTGTTGATTCTGTACTCTGAGGCTTCTGGGCAAGGAGTTCAATAATGGATTCATTGCTCAAGCTGCTTTCTTATCCTATTTCTTGTACCATACAAAAAATATTTTTTCTAGGTGAGAGGATATATCCTCAAGATCAGTTCCCCCTGTAGCTGTAAAACTGTTTCTGAGGAGGATACTGCTGTTGATTTAACTTAATGAGAGAAATGAGAGATTTTCAAAGTAGAACAAAATTAGAGGCTACGAGCACAAACTGAAACACAGGAGGTTCCCTCTGAACATCAGGAAACATTTTTTACTGCGAGGGTGACCAAGCACTGGGACAGGTTGTCCTGAAAGGTTGTGGAGTCTCCATGCTTGAAGATCTGAAAGCCATCTGGACAAGGTCCCAGGCAACCTGCTCTAGGTGGCCCTGCTTGTGCAGGGGGATTGGATCAGATGACTTCCAGAGGTCCCTTCCAGCCTCAACCATTCTGTGATTCTGTGATTAAATTAGCTGTTGAAAAAATAAAAGCCATTTTGGCAAAAAGTGGGTGGATTAAATAGCCATGCTGTCATGTTTGCTGTTCTGTAATAGTCTCCAATCCTAACAGAAGGGAACAAAGGATATTACATTGTCCCCATCAAGATTTTGCTGAAGAGCTCAACTCATAACATATTATTCCGGGCATTACGATGAAAACAAGAAATATGACTCACTAAATTTATATGTATAAAACTTCACTGTTAAAAAGACCTACTAACAATTTTGTTTTTCTACTTTCTTAGAACATATGATCAGAACACAAAGGAATAGCTCAAGTTTTTGCCCAAAACCAATACAAGCCCATTAGAAACCATCAATTTCACTTTTAAGCAGATTAGTGCTGGTTTTGTTTGAGATGTCAATAGCTCCAAGACCCAGAGACTCTGTTCTGTCACAAAATCTTTATTACCAACTGGAACTTGTTTAGATCCAGCTGAAATGTGAAAATTAGGAGTCCCATCTGGGAAAGAATTTCAAGATCACTGTTTGATTGTGAGAGTTCCTCAAAAACTTTACAAATGCATATTCAGAAATCACTGCAAAATAAAATAAAAATAAGGATATCTCTAAATACCAGAACTAACAAAGTTTGTTACCCTAAGCATTTGTGTCTCCTGGTTGATTTTGACTTCTAAACTTCACAACACCCAATGGTGCAGCCTGAGCTCACACTATATTAAAAACTACAAATGCCAAAGTTTAGAAAAAGCTTCAGCTGGTCTTTGCCAAAGAAACCTCAGTAGAATTCCTGGTGTCTGATAAAATGGGAAAGCCAAATGAAAGCTTTCCAAGAGTTGAGGCATTCATATTGGCTCTTCTCCATCTAGATCCTCTGATGTCTAACAAGAAATGTACTCAAACTGCAAGTTTTTTTCTTAAAAGGCAGTGTTAATAGGCTCCTCTATAAAGTTGCCCATTTTTACATAATTTATATTTAATAAATTTCATAAATCACCACCTCACTATCAGTCAATGGTTTCAAAAGTTAATAGGTGGCTGTTAGTAATACAGATCTATATCCTAAGGAAAGCATTCTAAAAATGTCACAAGGATTTCTGGTTGTAGTTCTAATTTGAACCACATTTGCATGATATCGATGATAAATGAACTGATGGCAAGAGAGAGCAGCTAGAGACAGGCTTTACCTCAGGGCCCTGGAGACTGCAGGAGAGAGGAAACCTCTCAGCCTTGCCCCGGTTGGGTAGCAGGAAGCCTGCTCTCTTTCCAACAGAGAAAAGGAGAACTACAAGAACACGCAACTTCATTAACCTTCATTCCTGAGAACAGCAGAAAGAGCAGTAGCAGGAATGAATCTGCCTCCTTCCCTTTTATGAAACTGTTCTTACCTTCACACTCAATTAGCTGGGGTATATTTACATGGCACAAATGGGCTACACTTTTGCAGTCTTCCCTAAGCTAAGAACACAGGCAACCAATAAACATTGCTTTTAGCTTCAGTATTTATGTAGTTTTTAATGCTTCCTTCTCAGGTCAAGTGACGTCTGAATCAGCTTTTGGGCTAGCAGCACAGTCCATATCACTGGACTCTAATGTCCTGCTAAAGACAATGGAAAAATGTGAAGTTCCTATCTGAATGGGTACTCTTGAAGGATTATTCCCAATGAGTATGTGCTGAATCAGACCCTCACTCTACAAAATCTACAGATCATCTACTGCATCTCCTTTAAAATTCCATGCTTACCTGACACTGCAGAAGAAGTGAATAATCTTTTTACCTACAAATTGTAAGACTAAGGAGGTGGATAAACTTAGTTTGGTTTTAGATAATTCTAACAGAACCTTTACTGTTATTATAAATATTTTTATAATCTCTTTGTTTTGGTGCCATTGCTTATTAATATATTAAAAATATTCAAAATATTGTTATTGTACTGCCCAAGAACCCCATTCAGGATTAGATCTCATAAAATAATAGATCATGCAATTACATCAAAACTGTGGGTCATCTCCCCTAGTTTTTTTAAGCACAATTTCACTTCCATATTTATGCTGGGTTTAAGTTAACACCATTTCCACTGGTTTCATTTTTGGCTGTTGCAGAGAAACACAAACACTCCTTTGGAAGTCAGATACACCTCACTATTACTGGATTCATGTCATAGATAAGAAACTTACAGTTTAAACTGAATGAACTGTTAGTCATACAATTTCTTTATGCTGGACGAGTCAATCATTATTTCTGCTACACTTCTGTGTCATATTGCCTCAGGAAATTATCCCAGAGGCTACTAACCCTCGAGCTGACATTGTAAGTAGCAGTCACTGTTTCTGTGGCTGTAAAAGGCCAGGATGGGAGACAGTTTGTTTTGGATGACAGGTAGGCAACGGACAAACGTCATCCAGCAAAACCACAAGACAGCTCAACCTGCTCCTCCACGCGTCAAGTTGAAAACTTGACAAACACTGTGTCAGTCTTTCCCTTACAGCAAATTTCAGCTCTTTCACAATATTCATTAACTGTTCATTTCCCTGAAACCCACAGAAGGATTTTTTTTTTTCATATTTTCTTTTAGAAGCCCTGCGCCAAATGCTCGGCATTAATTTGTGTGGTGCCACACTCTTTCATATTAACTGATGACCTGCCCCTAATTTTTAGGTAGATGAAATAAAAGAAATCAAAAGTAGAGTAAGAACAAAAAGGTTCAGGTGAGATACATTACAGTAATGATGAATCCACCTTATTCTGGAGCTTTTTTTTAAGAAAGATTGCCCAGCATTTTCTTTTCTCCTCTCATGTATATAGGTCCAAATTAGAACTAATGGGAAACATTTTTTCCATCCCAGAAAATCTTTGAGATTTAAAAAGAAACCCAGACATATACATATCTCACTCTACAGAAGGGTAACACCAAACTGGTTCAAAGTTTTGGAGTTTTTTTGCCCTGAAATGCAATAAAATAAAATCTTACCCTAAGGTAGCCTGATTATTATGCAACTATCCTAGAACAGAGAAGGTTCAAAATTTTGTACTAGTTTCCCACATCCTGTGTAAGCGTCCTGAATGCAGGGTTGCTGACTATTTTTGAGGTGGATCTGTTGATTTTTTCCTGCTCAAGTTCTTCTGGTATGGATAAATAATAAAAAAGATGCTTCTCCCATCCTAGACACGCAAATGATTGGTATCTCTGTGGTTCAGCTCTTTACTGATTTATATAAAATGGAGCAGCTCCAAGAGAAGATGCTGAGATGCACACCACAACCACATTGTTTTAGATTTATCCCCTTCCTCATTATCAGGGGCATGGGGAGATACTTCAGCCTGGGAATTCCCTTGTATTGCTATTTTCTTAACACTAAGGGAGCTTAGAAATTTTTCCCAGAGTACACTTCAGTGATACTGGTACACTTCCACAGAAGTTTTTGGGTTTTGAAAATGATTATTTTCTAGTGAAAAATAAAACTAAGATTTCTGAACCTCTGAAGATAATCACCTACATTTGGCAGTTGGTCTGGGATCTGAGCAAAGGCAGTTGCTATAAGTTTCATAGTGCTACCTGGGGCTCATGTGCAAATTTGCCCTGAGAATGAAGGAGCCTTAACAAGCTCACTAAGGATTCCCCAGCAGGGCTGCAAAAGGAAACTTGGCACAGTAAAGAATCAAAAACTTCTTTCTCAAAATGTTTGATTTCCTAACAGCAAGAAAGAGCTCCGTGGACTAAAGATCTGTACTTTATGACTCAATTCACCATTAAAAGCACACTGTCCTTAATCCTTGGATACTCATCTATGCAAAGAGATGATTTCAACATGTCAACAGGTTCTTCTCCTGCCCCCCCTCCCACCCCCCTTTCTTTTTTTCCTTAAAGATGAGGTTTGTTAGTCATCTCTTAAGGTTATTTTTACCAGGTGAATTAGAGCTGTCCCAATTTCAAAACATCATTTGTATAAGACTCTCTCATCTACATGGGTTTCAAAGGAAATACTGGAACATGCCTAAAGAAACACAGATAACTGTATTTTTCACTATGGATAACTTCTGTCCTCTTTGTGCACAAATCTGTAGCTGGACCTTGTAGCTCTGTCACAATATCCTACACAAGAACTGCACTGTCTGTTTTAGAATACAAAACCAAGCAGAAATCCACAGAGCTAAGTGCAAAACCATTAAAATTCTGCAACTCAAGGTATAAATATGAAGGCAGTAGGTATATACAGACATTGCAGTGAGGAGTAATTAGTTGTCCGGACCTGGGAGGTGTGGTAAAAGTGATCTGTGGGTTTTCTGTCAGCAAGGAGGGTTTAATCAAAGGAAATCTCTTCTTTAAATGTTGTCAGGAAGAAAACAGCTTTTTTGTAATTCAGATGTAGCTTACATTTTTTTATTTTGTTCCACCTTCTCCTAATAACCTCTCTAAACAGATAAATATTTTGCCAATAATTGCAAACATTTTTCCCGTTAGCATTTTAGAGGACAATTTCTAATTTTGTACATTTACATAACAACATTTATCAACATTTATTACAGCAATCTTGACCTTAATAAAGACTACTTCTTGTTGAAAGTCAAAAAAGAATCATTCAGGATGGCTGCTTATTGCTTGGGCCACGACAGTCTGGACTGTTGCAGTTGCCAGCAGGTCCTTGACAGCAGTGCTGTGCAGCTCTCGCAATTTTTAAAGCAACTTGAAGGGGCCATTATTACATTTTGAAAGAAGAACAAATTGCATTTCTTTTAAAATAAATAATAATAGTGTTGAATCTAACAAGAACTTTAATGCAGTACCTTCTTTTAATGGTGTAAGAGTGGATTAACTAACCATATCTAAATTATATCTGTTTTTCTCGACATTGACACACAAAAGTAGTGGCATGGCATTTACAGATTGGTTCAGTGCACTGCACAACTGCTAATAAAAACTTATATAGATCATAGGACCTACCTGAAACTACACGAACAATTTAGCCATGAATGTTTTTCCAGGCAAGCCAGCCATGTCTACAAACACCAACTTCACATCTTGACAAATATATAGTAATATTTTAAACTGCCAGCCATGTGACTGCCTACTAGCTACTGTAGCTCAGTGTTGATTTAGAGGAAAGTACACCAACTCCTGATTTAGGAGCACTTTCTCCTGCTACGTGTTCCTGAACGCACTATGTCGGTGTGACCGAACATGACTCTACATTTCCTTTGAGACCTGACAAGTTAAAAACTTCTGGTAAAATGGTTTTATTCTGCCTGGCAAAGCTTGCTTAGTCATCAGTTAGAACCAGTTTCCAAAGCACTAGTTGTTTCTTCATAGCATTTTAGCTAATTTTAAATTAACTAGATTTATGTGTGTAGTTTGATAAAGCAAGTGATGCTGTGCACAGGCAAATCAGCACTGGCTTTTTTGGTTTGGTTTTGTTTTTTTTTGGTTTGGTTTGGTTTGGTTTTGTTTTTCCGGAATCTATTTAGCAACCTTCCATGTTATGGAAAGTTCACTATGATATGGTGCTCATGCCACAGAAAGTTTTACTACAGCTCAGTTTCTTTAATTCTTGCTTAGGAACAAGATAAGTTTATAAAACAACAGGAAAAGGCATCAAAAAAAGAGGCAGCACAGCAGACAGCTCTCAAGTGTAAGCAAGTCAGTCATTGCTAAACAGATTCTTACAAAACTACCTTTATTATACCTTCATTGGTATTTTTGTATTTTGCAGTATTTGTTCGTTAGTTTTAATTCACTAGCATTTTTGTATTTTTTATATATATGTTCATATAAATAATTAGTTGTTTCCATGCTAGTCATACTTTCATAGACCTCTATCATGTCTGATAAACATTTTTATGAACTTGAGCACATTTGTCCTTCCAAAACCTACATAAAATTACCTGGTGCTCAAACATGGACCATGGAGAAATGTCCTCTTCCATCACAGCCCAAATCTGCTCAGTAATACTTCCTTGCTGTAAATTACTAATGTCACCACATTGCTGGTAGAAAAGGTTTAAGAGAGTTAATATGCTTGAAACAAGAAAAGCTAAACAGCTCAAGCTGTTTAAATTGCTTATCTGAGCTAAATTAGCTGATTTTGTCTGGAGCATATTAGGAAGCACACACAGAAATTACTTCACTGTGAAACAAATTTGGGCAGTAACTTTTAGCAGCCTGTAGTAACCTTTGTGACAAGAGCCTGAAAGAGGACATTTGCCTACAGCTTTAAATAGTGATATTTCCCTAAAAGCTCAAAAGAAAACAAAGTAAGACCTGTGGTGCTCCTCAGTTCTTAAGTCTCAAGACTTCAGCTTGAGAACAATGATGCTTGTTGCTCTGCTTATTCAACAGAAAAGTAGTTACTTCTCACAAGCTGACACAATGAACGTTGGTGGCTTTACTACAAAGTTGTTCCTGCAACCCCATAAAATCTCTGATATATGTACTTTATTGTACAGCTATTTATTCAGGAACTGTTAAAAACATTTTCTTGCTTGCATAATTCATCTGTATTGATAGAACAACTCTTGGTTACATCTGAGACTACAAGAAAAGAGTGAACACCTTTTACCTTTTCACCAGAATTGCCTTTAAAACTCAAAATATTTTTTTGTTTCACAAACTATCACTACGATCCAAAAAAGAAGTATAAATACCAGGAAATGAAACTTTCTGAGAATTCATCTATACACCAGACCTTTGGCTACATGCAAAGACATACACTACGTTAGTATAAATGAGTGGAAGCAATTCACAAAATACTTTTGGTTTTGTATGTCTGCCTACGTTTAAATCTTTTGGTCAACCTCAACCAAACCAAGCAGAGGTGTAGAGGTTTCAAACATACTAGATTCTGGTAAATTTCTTGAAAATAAGCCACCAGCTAAAGGGAAAATCTTTATTAATCCTTCTACTGAGTTTAGCAATGTACAATGTGCTCACTGTACCTGTAGAGCATACAGAAGCTGCAAAGGAGAAAGGGCTATGCATTGGTAGGGAAAATGTCCACTGGAAGTTGTACCTGTTAGAAAAAAGGAATCTAATAGTCAGAAATAAATCCGTAGGAAACCAAGCTTTGCTAAGCCTGCTGGTTGCAGAAAAATCTGTTTTCTAAAAAAAACTCATTAAAGGTTTTTAGCTGATCATTTCATGAGGTCGTGGGAGTTTTTTTAATGTCATCTTAAGAATTCTGGATAGTTTTTTCATTTTTGCCAAATGAAATCAGTAAAAATCCTGAATAACCTTTCTTCTTTCTTCCCCTTATAAAATCCAGTTTCAGTAGCCTACATGGATGTGCCTGCTTCTGTAATAATATTGACTGTGGTGGTGATAGACACATAGAAGGTGCCCAGCTTTTCTCTGAGCTCTCATAGGGGCTTCCCTCACAAAAGAAGGAAGGCAGTTAGGAGGGAAAGTGATCTTGTTATTTACAAGCTGATATAATATGGTAAAGGCAAACATGAGAACATATGGGACACAGCAACGGCATTTTTATTTCCATGAGGAAAGTAATTCCTAAGCAGATAAGGTATTTTCTCCATGTACTAATGCATTTAGTGTCAGAGATGTGAAGTTACAAGTCAATTCTTTCAAGTAACAGATACAAGAAAATGCAGGAGCTGGCTGTACTTTCTGTACAAAACTGACTACCTAAGCCATTTTTGTGGTGCTGGTGCTGAGAAGCCAAGAACCAGTGGTAAAGAACAGATGGTATAGCCATTGTATGAAATACAGCCTTTATTTTAAAAAACAAAACCAAATACCTAACTCAAATCCTAATTCAAGGTATGAGTGAATGGAGCTTCTAAAGAATCTTCCAATCTGTCAAAAAAGTGGAATAAATTGAAAAAAATACCTATAATTTTTAAAAGAGTTGTAAGAAGCAGAGAGGAATCACTGCTCCCTCTGTGCCTCTCCCAGTAGTTACTGAAAGGCTGTTGGTGGGATGTCACTCTTGTCCTTGGCAGCCCTTGCCTCAGTCTCAAAAGTATAAAACAAAATAACACAAAGTTTGTACACATCATGTTCCCGAGAATGGATCAAAAATACTTTGCAGAGGATAATATAAAAGACAAAGAACCTCTAATAAGTAAAAATCAAAGCAGAAATTGAAAACCCCAATATCATGTAAAAAAAAAACCCCAACACTAAATTGAACCATGGAAGTAATCCAAAACTTTTTTTTTTTACAGAAGGAAAAAAATGAGTAACAGTTTAGTCCCAATAACAAAATTCACATGTGGACTTCAACATTTCCAGTGATTCCATGTTAAAATCAAAATAAAATGTCTTGAATTCTGGCAGCCAACACCGTTATTTCTCCTGCAACAATTAGAGCACCAGCAGCTGAATGGAGCAGAGCTCCTCTACATGTTACTGATGCTCATGTAAGGAAAACAGAAGTCTTCCAAATTTTGTCAGGGAAGAACAGACACTTTAAAATATTTTCAGTTAAAATGCAGGTACTGGAAATTAAGATAAATACAATTTTAAAACTGTATTACGTATCTTTTATATTTTAGGGACTTCAGTTCATCTTTAAACTTGGGCAAAAATGCACTACTGCCAACTGCTTTTTGAGGGGAGAGATCGAGTAATGTGGAGGAAGAAAGCGGTAGTTTAAAATCAGCTATTGCGTGAACTAACAGATACTTTGTAATAGGAGATATAAAGAGAGTAAAAAACAGATTAAGAAGAAGCACAACAGGATGGGTGAGCAACATTCTTTCAGAAAGAGGCAAATACAAGTAACTTCCAGTGAGGGCAACCCAAACTCATGGTGTCCTTTTAATTGCAAAGGGAGCTCATGCAACACCTGAAGGAAAGAGAGACCCGCAGTCAGTGTGTCTCCAAAAATAAGAGGAAGTGGAAGCTCCAAGGAAAACATGTGGGTCCCTTCATTTCCACCTGCTTAGTCTCTGCTGGGTACCTGTGCAATAAACAATTAATGCTAAAGGCCCTTAAAAGGAGTATCTGTTGGTTTTGATGGCAGCATACACACCAAGCTTCCTGAATGTACTAGAGGCAAGCCTCTCAGGGAAGGGGTTAAAAAATACCAAATAGAGTTTATGATGAACATTTTGTTTGATTGTTTTCAAAGTGATTGTTGTAGATACTGAAATTCAATGCAGTATATATGAGCTGATTGAAAAAGAGTAAGATTAGCTATAAAACAAGAATAGATACACAACTTGGCCAGACTCCAGAATGAGTGTCCTGCTTTCAGCTGGGGTAGAGTTAATTGTTTTTCTAGTAGCTGGTACAGTGCTGTTTTGAGTTCA
>NW_010973158.1:4210577-4219858 GCF_000737465.1 Haliaeetus leucocephalus | reverse complement strand
ATTCTTATCTCAACCCACAAGTTTCACTTTTTTTCCCAATGTTCTCCCCCATCCCACTGGGCAGGGGGGAAGGGAGTGAGTAGCTGCGTAGTGCTTAGTTGCTGGCTGGGGTTAAACCACAACACCCAGCCACTGTATGTCCTCATTACTGTAATTGTTATATGCTATATCAATGGTATTAAAGTGAGAATCACTTAGATTAACAAAGAATGAACTTTGATAAAACAGAGCGAAGTGCACTAGTGATGGAACCAGAACTGCCTTCAGCACGCAACAATCCAACACTACACACCATCCTCCTGCTGCACTCAATGTCACCCGCCCATAGTGCCACACCAAAGCCCGATCCTGCTCTGCTGACTGAACAGACTTCGCACCATCTCTCCTGCCCAGAAAGACTGGTATGACAGACACAGCCCAACGCCATGGACTAAATGAACTCAATGGACATTTTATTGGGGTGGCCCATAGACTAAGGGAATGGTATCTGTATGTGTATATATAAATAAAAGGACAGGAAAGGTGATGGTGATTAATTGGATGTATTGGAAAGTATGGGACCTGAGCATGACATAAATGGTATAGAATAAGGGGCAGATACTGTCCTGGTTTCAGCTGGGATAGAATTAATTTTCTTTCTAGTATCTGGTATAGTAGTATATTTTGGATTTAGTATGAGAAGAATGTTGATAACACACTGAAGTTTTTGGTTGTTGCTAAGTAGTGTTTATACTAAGTCAAAGATTTTTCAGCTTCTCATGCCCAGCCAGCAAGAAGGCTGGAGGGGGACAAGAAGTTGGGAGGGGACACAGTCAGGGCAGCTGACCCAAAGTGGCCAACGGGGTATTCCATACCATGTGAGGTCATGCCTAGTATATAAACTGGGGGGAGTTGGCCCGGGGTGGGCGGGTGGATCGCTGCTCAGGAACTAACTGGGCATCAGTCGGCGAGTGGTGAGCAACTGCATTGTGCATCACTTGTTTTGTATATTCCAATTCTTTTATTATTGTCATTTTTTAATTATTGTAATTTATTATTACTACTACTACTACTACTACTACTACTACTACTACTGCTATTGCTATTTTCTTTCTTTCTGTCCTCTTAGACTGTCTTTATCTCAACCCACGAGTTTTACTGTCTTTTTCCTGATTCTCTCCCCCAACCCACTGGGTGGGGGGCAGTAAGCAAGCAGCTATGTGGTGCTTAGTTGCTGGCTGGGGTTAAATCACAACAGCAGGCTTGCAAAACAGGGTTCATATCAAAGCACAGTTCTGCACTTTCAGTGAAATGTACAACATTAGGGGAACAGTTGCTAAACACTAGGCTCTTGGTTGCCATAGGAATAGTTTTCCAATAAATGGAAACTGGCCAATCCTTGTGTCAGAAAATTAGCTGTCCTCAGACTGATTCTTTAAATGCTAACTCGTTAAGGCAGATGCTAATAAATCTGGATATTGGTTCTCTAAAGGTGATACAGCTTAGACAATTGCCAGCTTTGACTGTGGATAGGTAAAGACCTAAGTAGTTTGAAGTCTTTGAGCTCTTCCTTGAGGACTAGGAGAAATAAACTCTCCCATCCCTTCACATTGAAGGAGAAAAATATCACAGCACAGTCTGAAAGAGTACGTATAGATCAAGAGTGGGGGAAGCACATAAAAAGTGTTTGAAGACAAGAAGATAAGACAGATTCAACTGACCAAAGAACTCTAATGTCTCTACATATTACAGATCACAAATCTGAACTGCCACAAGCCTGCTTTTGAGGACATTGCTAAAGTTGAGTAAATAGCATCTATATCAAGCTCTAAAAATTCTTCTGGCAATCCACACAGTGCACCACAACTACTCTTGCCATCAACCTCTGTGTGCCAGCAAACAGGTTTTTAGATTTAACAGAAAGTCACAAGAATGACTGGCAGAATATGACAATCATTAGAAAAGCAAATGGAAAGAAAAATTACTCAGATTAATTTCCATCCTTTCCAAAGAAACCTGAGACTATAGCTGGAAATGACGATCCCTTTCTTGAGTGCTGCATGTAGCTTGTTTAATAAACATATAAGGAGCCAGAAAACAGGAAGCTCAGCTTGCCACTGCAGACTAATGAAATGCTTTGAACTACAGGCAATATGCACACCCAAATTACATACTGTGATACGCATAATATTTGAGCTGCTCCACAATGCAAAAGCCAATTATTCTTGGCAAACATCCTCACCATGCCTTCCAGCTCCCCATCATTCACATGTGGAGTAGTGCCACATCAGAAGAACCCAGCCATAAATTCTATAAATCCTTACAGATGAAGATCAAGTGAAAAAAATACTCAACCTTTTGGAGCAAGTAAGATTTTGAATAGAGTAGCATTTATCTGCTCAGAGGTGTTATCAGTATACTTCTTTGCAAGAAAGAAGAATACCTAAAAATTCAGTTTAGATAAACTGATGATGCATATCAGTCTAATACTGACTTTTTGTTATACTATAGAGCAATAAAGTGAGGCAATGGGAAATACGAATAACATTAAATGAAAAAGATCAAATATCTAACTTTTTATGAACATTAGTTGGTGTCAGCTGGATTAATTACACATACTATAAAAATTCCCAAGAAATTCACAACTGAACTTGAAGTCTCTAGTGCTACTTACTGCAGAACATTAGTTTAAGAGACAGTCCATGACCTAAAATACCCATATTCCCACAGACAGAGAAGCACAAAGGAGCAAAATGAGTTGCCCAAGTCTATAGTACATACCTTGTTTGTCCCACAACTGTGACCAGAAGGCAGGTTTCTGAAATGCAGTCCAGGATTCCACCAAGGAATCACACTGCCGCAGAAGTGATTAAAAATGGTTCACAGGTACACTGTTACTTTCAAAATCTTCTCTTTTCCTTCATAAACCAAGAATAACTTGGGGACACAATTTGACTTGCAGCTCCAGCTACACGAGAATCATTTTGGGGCAAAATTTGACTTGCAGCTCAAATTAATATGGTAGTGACGACAAGCTCTCAGAGAAAATAAAAGACGTATCTAACTCAAGTGTTCCATAACACTGCACCACCAAGGGCTGTGATACTTGAATGACAGTCTTCAATGTACCCAAAAGAGCAAAATGTTATGCTTGGGAAGGGAGCAAGTGTTCCAATACTATCTGCTGCAACAGCTAAGAATATAGGAGCTTCCACTTGAGCCAGCTAGGGAATCAAACTAAAGAATCAAGATCTGCTTGCTTATCATAAGAAAAACTTCACTGTTAGCAAAACAGTTAGGTGGAAGAAAGAACTCCTGAAAGAAGAGAATGTGAGAAGAAATGCAATCTCTTTAGCATTCAGAAGGAATATGATATACTTGTTGGGCTGTCTGTGTGCTAACAAAGGCCATAACTTGGTGATATAAATACAATTAGTGGCTTACAACAGAGTCATCAGCCAACAGACCTGCGTCAGGCCTGGAAAAAAAGCAAAGTTTGGGCAAAGAAAGAAACACATTGGTGCCACATAGATAATTTTAAAGGGGATTGTACAATTAGCTCTGCCAGAAAAGAAAATTTACCACTAGGAAAGCAAGGACATCAATATTATAAGCTTTTAATCAATACAACCAACACAACAAAAGCCCTCAGATGCTTGGGCTATGCAGTGAAATGTGACACAGAAGGTAGATGCTGAAAGAAAAGCATTCCTACAGGAAGTTTGGTCTCTGTTGTTCCATGGAGAAATTTGAAGTGCAAGAAAACAGTCAATTTTCTCGGTTTTGTAATATTTTTCTTAAGTTCTAAATTCTAAATTATCTAAGAAACAGATTAAATTTATTTCAGCAAAATGTCTAACATTTGCTAACCTGGTTGTATGTTTAAATATAAAAATATACTTTTATAATATATCACTTAAACTGGCCTTGGCTGTTGGATGGGGTAACAGCACATTGAACTCAACAGTGAAGCATGAGGCCAAAACCCAGATGTTACTTGGAACCAGGGACTGTGTTCAGCTAATCCACCACAAATGCAGCTCCTATCAGCTGAAACTGGTCCTGAATCAAATAATTGGAGATAGAAAGTTTTATTATCCTATTACAAACTCCCAGATGATTCAGTCCTAACACACACTAGGGCACAGCTAAAGCACATTCCATGGGATTAGTAATTCATATTTTAAATGTTTTTTGAAATTTACAGACAACTGATACCCAAAAGAAAAAGGCTGTCATGGGACAGCACAGAACCACTGTATTTGACATCATAACTCCCACAGACAACCGCAGCAATGGGTTATGTCCTTAGATCCTCACACTTGGCAATGTCCTGAAAGAAGACTAAGGTTAATCTTCCCGGACTCCCAAATTCCCTCACAGTTTCTCTCCTACTTTAATACAAATTAGAGCAGTCTTGGTTTATTCATGATTTGCAGTAATTCAGATTACTTCTATTTACTATTTTAGATGATCAAATAATTCAGCTAGTATCTTTAACAGTAGTTTCTTTTTAGCATTAAACTGAAATCACAGCTCTAATTGCTCCTGAAATTCAGCAGCAAGCTTAGGATTCTCTTACTATATTTTCTTCCTGCTTTTTACACAGACCATTAGTTTATACTCCCTATACATAAAGCACAAAGGATTTCAGTGCACTACTCTACTTTATAAATCCTCATTGAGAAGCACTGCACAGTCTGCCCAGATTAGCATTTTTACTGGTGTAATGGCACTCGATTAAAGTCTCTAACATGCATAAACATTCAGAACCACTCACCCAAATTCACCCCATCCACAGCAGCAAAGCGTGTGAAGCCACTCAGTGGTGGGACATTGGAGAAGAATCAAACCCTTGCCCCACGCTGCCATTTAAAGATCTGATACCACAAAGCGGTTTATCACTGTGCACCTGCACACATAAATTCAGAGTCTGCCCTGTTTTGTCTTACAAACTCAGTATATAAGCCTCCTTTACACAAACACCTAATTACAAATCTCCATGAACATCCATGAGTAGTGTATCTCTGAGTTTAACATTAATTTCTCCTTAGCCTTGATTATAAATATCCTTTTGAAAGGATTTTAACTTCCATTATTTAACCTTTCTTTTGATGAAAGACTGAAATACAAATTTTTGCCGAAGTGCAAGATGTTCTTCAAGTTCCTGCACTCCAGACACACCATGTGCAAAGTAAGGCTTTTACAGAAGGCTATTTCTGCTTATTTATTTGTTAAGCAGACTATAATTAAACAGAGAGAAACTACAGCACAAATACACTTTTCTGATTCCACATGGTGCCTCCTTCAGTCTGTGAAAGATTCCTAACAAACCAGTGCATGCTGCAATATAATTAAAAATCCCACAACAACTATTACGACACTAATGAGGTAAAGAATAATGTCAGCCAACATCCTCTGGTAAGAAAGTTGAAAGAGTAACAGAGGGGATATATATAATGTCAATAGACTTCAAAGAGAGTGCGAAGTTTAAATGTAAACAAATGTAAAGCACTAGCAATAAAATTTTAATTAGTGGTTTGCAGTGATGTCATCTAGCATTCTGATGTTAGGCCGGAAGAAAACAAGATATGGGGAGTGGAGTAAAGCACATCTGTCCAAAGTCCACAAGAAAGGACTGTGTTTTCTGCATACAACTAAATAAAAACAAACAAACAAATAAAAGCAATAACTATGGCAGGATGCTTATTAATTTTTTAAAAGCTATTACTCTGTAAGTGGCAGTGTATTCAAATATTTTTTTTTTCTGCTTTGTCTGTTGGAACTTTCTGACCCAAAGGGACATTTCTGTTACAGTTAACATAGTCCCATGCACATAATCTTAATGGAACAAAGAGATATTACTGATTTTATGTTTTCTTTCAGTTGCTTTTTTAATGTTCAGATAAAGTACCTAGAAAAAAAAGAATGTTTTATTATTCTATTTCCAAGTTAAACAGAAACATGACCTTTAAAAAGTAACTTCAGACTTCAGCCAGTATCAGCGAGTACTGACCCTGCAAACTTTAATCACATGACAAAAATATGACAGCCTAACATCTTTATTATTTTGACAGGTTCACACAGAAGGTCCCCCTGACCTCATTGCCTCTGTTACTGCCTTTGTATTTCTAATTGTGTAGCAAGGAATAAATATTCAACATCCAGATTTAAAATTAGATCTTATAGCACACTTTATTAAGTGTTAACCATGTTCTAGATTTAAGAATCTGCACAGGATGGAACTGCTGGAGTAAACAATGCACAGAAATTACATACTTGCTCATTACTTGTCAAAGTTGACTATATCAATAATCTTTTTTTCACAGGATGCTTTTTAAATAATATGCAGATCTTTCACTATAAATGTTAATCCTTTAAGAAAAACTAAGAGTGTTTTTCTAACAGTCTGATTCTGAAAGGCCACAAAACAGCATCGTGCTGTTGTGTTTCAAAACAACATTGATACCACAGATGTTGCATCATGAAAAAATCCAGGACGCTTGCAAGAATCACCAGTTGCAAGAAAGGTGCTCTGCAAGCTTCTCTGAAGGTGACTCTGCTGCACACGCTGCGCAGAATGGCAACTGCTCCAGGCAGCAGCTCAGGCCAGAGCCAGCAGACCACCAAAGGCCACATGAAAGGACTAATCTTTTGTAACCTTGATCGATGTTGGCTGACTAGTCCTGGGAAACATAGTCAGGCCCCTGCTTCTGTGACTCATGCCTTTATTACTGTATATATTTCTTGGTGAAATTGATTAGGCTGCACCATACATACTACCTTGTGTATTAATAATGTACACTTAATCTGCAGCTTTATCGCTGGGCTACATTTTATTACATGAAGTGATGTAAATACAACCACTCCCATTCCTGGTAGTTCTTACACCTTTATGGTATTCATAAAAATATATGCCTGCATTGTGATGTTTTGAGCAAATTTATCAGAAGTATGAAAGATAAAAGCCAATAATTAATTAATGTTTTGCTATCTAATTCAATAATGCACAAACAACCCATGGTAAATATTACAGACCAAGGCAGAGTCACTCTAGACTTATTTCAAGCTCAGTTACAATAAAACTACTCTAACAATTAATGTATGTTGCAATAGTTCTGATACAGTGTAAAGATTTTAGACTGTAAATGAAATCAGGTCATGCACCAAATAAAGGAATAGGGGTAATACCACTCGTCTTGTCCTTAGCTGTTATTTCATGGAGCAGAGTATCTATGTGCAGGAAAGTTGTCGTCAAGAGGTTTTAGGCATATCCCTTTGGAGAAATACAGAAAGTATCATTGTACATCATCCCTCCTTTTTTTTTTTAATACATATCTGTCTTGTTGCCAAGAGATTTTATGGATAACTGAGCAAATAGGTATGATATTCATACAGCATCAGGCACATGATATATAGGGTTAAGCTGAAGAAAGCTATAAAAGGGACTAGGAAAATGAATAGCAGCTAAATAAACTCAGTGTTTTACAATGGGTCATGTGTCCTTAGCAAACAGGGGCATTCTGATTTCAGGTCAAGCACTGCTCTCAGAGAAATTACTTTAAAAGTATTTCATTTAGGTGAATTCACTCCCACATCCATAATCTATGGAAACTTAGTCATCTTATGCAGCATTCAGTTATAATCCAGTTATAAATTGCCACAGTTAGACAGGCACAGATTGTTTCTTTTAGCTACGTTTTCTAGACTACCTCATAATGTGTCCACTTTTCATTCTGAAAATGGGAACTGGTTCACATTGCTAACATGTGGATTTTCAGAGGTCACAGTGACACGCACAAAGTCAACAGAGGGAAAGGCACACGGTATTAAAAGATCCTCTAAGCAGACTGCTGAACCCAAGGCTGAGGAGGAAAGGAGTTTCTCTGATCACGTGTTAATGTTCTAGATAAGGGAAATTTGCCTCTTTCCTGACACTATTGCTGTATAACACCCTAATTAATGGTTCTCAGGTGGCCTTGAAGGACAGAATTCTCACTCATTACACAGCTTCCCAAAATCTTTGGAAATGTAGAACACCCCTGTACGTCTTTATGTGCAGTATATAACATAATCCCAGCCTAAAACAGAGAAATGTGTCATCCTACTGATGCCATCTCGCTTGAAGGCTATTTTTAAGCATGTATTGGGGTGGGTGGGAGGTATTACAATTACCCAACATCAAAAAAGGGATAAAGTCATACGTAAGATCAAACGGAACAGCTCTAAATTTGACGGAAGTAAGTCAGAGATTTGCTTGCGGATAGAAAAACACATCTGATTTTGATTTCACACTTACTTCCCGCAGAAATAATCGATGACTCTGACGATTTTATGGGGATACTGATGAGTTAGGGAAGATTCAGATACGGTAAATACAAAACTATTTCTACCGTCTGTGAAAGTGCATCAATCTCTACCTTGGCAACCACAGAGTATTTTTCAGGCGACTCCAGTTAACAGACCTTGTTTTCTTCCCCACCAGACACACCGGTTCACAGGAGCTTCTAGGACTACTCTCTCCTTTAAGAGATCGAAGTAGCTAGGAGAAACAGTCCATCAACGTGATCACATAGGTTTCAAATGCTGTAGAACCAGGTGGCAAAACGGAGCGGGCCATGCCGGTGACACCGCTCAGCCCCCGTGCTCCCTCCCTGTTTTTAATTCTGGAAGAAAGGGCCGCGGCCTGGCCTGCCTGCGCCTGGGCCTGTCTCGCCACGGGGGCAGGAGGCCTGGCAGGCCGCAGGTGTGGGCTCTGGAGGCAGAACCGGCCTTGCCCTCCTCTCTGCCAAGAGCCACAGGCCACCCGCAGGCTTTGCGCCGCCGTCTTGCCGCTCCTCTCCACAGAGGAGCTCCCTCTCCACAGAGCGAGCTCCCGGAGCTCCAGTCCCTGCGCTCATGAGGGACGATCTGCCCTGGAGACCAGTAGTACCACCAGGCGCCGACCTCACGTGTTGTGGGTAGCCGCGTTTTTTCCTGAAAAACTACTCCTCGCGCCTTTTTTTTAACAGTAAGACTGGTTTCACTAGCCACGTGTAATTATTTCAAGCGACTCAGCAAGCACATATACGAAAGCGTTAACTTGTTTTTTGCTGGGTGGCCCTGCGCGTCCCTGCAGCGGTACGGCTCACTTCGCTGAAGGGGGGGGGGGGCGGAATATCATCCTAAACGGCGTTCCTCGGGTGGGCTTTAGCGTCCCACTGCCACAGCCCCGCGGCAACGCTGGATTTGTGCCGCCGCTCCGACCTGCCCCCCCCGCCCGGGCAGGGCAGCGGCGCTGCAGGCGGGCCCGTGCCGGCAGC